>NW_024580671.1:6213848-6344107 GCF_017639235.1 Corvus kubaryi
GCCGAGCCGAGCCGAGCCGAGCCGAGCCGAGCCGAGCCGAGCCGAGCCGAGCCGAGCCGAGCCGAGCCGAGCCGAGCCGAGCCGAGGTGAGCGCCGGGGCAGCGGCTGGGGCGGGCGGACCCCGGGCCGGGCAGGGGTCGGCGGTGGCGAGCGGCACAACGCGAGCCGGTGCCGGCGCGGGGGAGGCGGTGCGCACCCGCTCCTGCTGCTGCGCTGCTCTAATGACGGAGCTGCCACGCACCGGGCTCCCCCGACGGGCCGCCGAAAAAGCCGTCCGGGATAACTGGCTAGCCTGGAATTCCTGTGTGTCTGCCTTGCGGCTAGCCTAGGTCTCTTGAATTAGAGCTGCTGTTAACAAACGGGTCGGAAAGGACTCGGCGGCTGCCGTGGCTTGTCCGGATGACGTGCTGGGTACAAGCAGCTGCCATCAAGCCGCAGCCGACAGCCAAAATTGTTGGTGCTGGCAGCGAGATCACCTGGGTATTTAATTGCTGCTCTTGAGCTCCCCGGAGGCCTGCATGAACCAGCCAGAGAGTCTCGAGGGAGCAGGGCAGGCTTGAGGCGGCACTGGAGGTGTGAGCCTGCTCCCTGTGGAGCTCTGGAAGGAGCCCTGGGCAGCAGGACGGGCCGGTGCTGCCCGGGGCTGCTGCAGGGCTCCAGCCCCTCGCCCCTGAGGCGCCTCCGGGACAGCGCTGCCGGGAGAGAGCTCCAGCTGCTGAGTAACTGAGGAAATATTGCCGTTGTTCCCACGCAAGCCTTCATGGGAACATCATGGGGAGGATAAATGGAAATACCTTCTCTGGAAGAGCATATGGTCACCTTGAAGTACCGACTTCAGTTCCTTTTTGGTTTTCATTTAATGAATTCCCAAAGTCCTTATCAGAAGATTTTAGTTTAGCTAATGGTTGTCGGGTCGTCTAGTATTTTGTCTCTCTCGGGAAGAAAGGGTGGAGCTGCACCCTGGGTTGCCCAATATTGTATGTGAAATCTGGGGCAAAGCTGGGGAAACCTGATTCAGGTCCTCAGGTCTAGTGTGCATGAAAACTAAATTATTGTTTGTTAACAAAATGATTAAAATAATGTAGGCTCATGCCAATGCACAAAAGAACATGAGCATGGTTGTGATGAGAGGAAAAGACAGAAGTAGTTCTTGTACCAAATACCATTTACATTTTGGAAAGCATACAGAGTGAAAAGGAATCTATTCTCCTCCTTTTTTTTTTTTTTTTTCCAGTCCATGCATTCCTTTTCCAAAGCGTTGTGCAGCCTATATTCCCTTTAACTAAGGACGCTCTTTGCTGTGATTGATGTCAGCTGCTGTGTGGTAGCACAGCCAAGCACTTGAATAAAAGAAATGGAATCTTGATTTTTAGACTGTACAGTTGTGCCAAGAATGACAAAAGCAAAGTAGGAAATGTCATAAAACTAATTTTATGAGCTAGGTCAGGGTATTAGTGCTAAACCATGGAGCAGTAATGATGCTAATCCCATGGAAGTATTAAACAAAGGGCCATCTCAGTAACTGGTGTCAGTGTGCAAATGGCACTGCTCAGCCACTCTGAGGAAGTTTCCTAAGCTGTTGCTTAGGAATGTACCTAAGGTGCCCCAATTGAGTTTAATAAACTAATCTTATTTTCCCACATGCCATGAATGGCTGTCTGCTTGTCTTGGACAAAGGTCTTGTAGCAGCTACCTGGCAGCATGTCTTACTTGGGAACCACACATCCTACCCTGCATCCCTAAAACTGCTGAACTGCTGCTCATGCTGCTGGGGCAGGAGGCTTGTTTTACCAAGCAAGATGGGTCACTTAATTCAGGCTTAGCCAAAACTGCTGCTCTCAGTTGTGGTTTGCGAGTCTGCTCTACCTTGCTTGGGGCATGAGGTGGCTCGCTCTGCACTGAGGCCTGTCCCACACGTTGGGAGAGGGGCCCCTCAGAGAAAGGAGCTCTTGAAGAAAAGTGCTCCTGTCTGGCACCCCGTGGTGGCACTTCCAGTTCCTCCCTGTTGGCCAGGGAGGCAACTGGAGATTGGTAGTCTTCTGCTTCTGGCTCAGAGGGATGAGTGCAAAGTTAACTCAAAGCAGCAGGCTGTGGGCTTTGAGTGGGGATGCTGTTGTGTGTATCTTCTCCTTGTCAGGCCTAGGAGAGCTTCTAAGCGTAACTGAAGGTGAGTTTTGCAGAGAAAAGTCAGAAGCTCCCAAGAAATTCCTTCCCAGCCTCCCTCCTTGGTAGTTGACTTGTGCTGCTGTGGGGACTCTGCAGGGAGGGAATGGCATTGCTGGTGGGGTAGGGTGGCAGGAGGTGCCCTCTGGGCTTCCAGTGGGCAAACCATGCTCCTCGCCCAAAAACCCTGTGTGAAATGAGCATCAGTAAGGAGCAGTGGGGGTGATGAGTGCAGCTCTGCTAGGTTAAGCTTGCCGGGGCAGTAACCCTGTCTGGCTGTGTTGGCCTCTGTGCTGGTGAGAGCAAACCAGCATTGAACAGCAGTGACAAGCCAAGGGCAGTTCAGGGCTGACTGAGAGATGAGCCTTCAGCAAACACGGCTGTGTTAGCTCGTGGTGGTAGTGGCGGGAAGAAAGCCTCAGAAATCCCGAAGATGATGGGCAGGGCTCCGCTTTGGAACTTTAACCCCGGGCAGTTAATGGGAGGAGCCGGAGGAGCTCCTAGTCGAGCTGGGGGGGAACTGCTGGCGGTGGTGACAGGGAGTGCAGGGGAGTTCAGGAGGGGGCAGATCAGCCTGAGATGGGGCAGCCACTGCTTCTGGCTTAATGTAAGAGACTGTTCCCAAGGGTACAGGTTGACACAATGAGTGAGGTGCCTGTCCCCACAGTTTTCTGAGTGTCCATTGCAAAGTAATGCATGAGAGGGGTTTCACTTCTTTTTAAATCAGCTGTGGCTACTTGAGCAGTTGGGTTACCAGGTACAGGCCTGGTAAAGGTGCAGTTCATGTAATCGGGGTGGAGTCCCTGGAAAATAATCCCCCTTAAACTTCTTTGAGGTGCAGGTGTGATCTCAGAGGAGTTCAGAATGTTCCTACAGCCCTAATAAGTGGTTTTCTGGTGAAGTGAACTTTGGCTTGTACCACATCCCAAATGACAGGCCCTTCAGTAAAACAAAATGCCATTGTTGGCACAATTGGTTTGCTTCTATCAGATGAGAGGCCCAGCATTAATGAAGCATAGAAACTGAAATTATATCCATCTGGGGGGGCATTTGCTCCAGGTGCAGTAAAGCTCTTGTGCATAAAACTGTAATTTGTGCATATCCAATTTACGTAACTTTCAAAATCCCCAGGCAGGGACAGAGGACATGGCTCATGAAGACCGTGTCTCTGTTTTTCTTGCTGTTCAGCAGCCGCAGTCTCTGTTCCCCTTGCCAGTTCGTCTGCTTTTACAAATAGCCATAGAGAGCCTGCCTAAGCCTTTAAGTCTGGTCTGGCATCTGAAGAGCAGGGAAGTTGAACTGATCCCAAAAACTTCTCACACAGTGGAAGGTCACGTTTTCGAACAGTTGATGAAATTGCAGGGTTGTGCTCTGATGCCACACACACTTCACAGATCTGGTTTAAAGGAAGGAGCCTGTAGCCCCAGCTGTCCTGGGGCCAGGGTGGTGGAGGACACTGTGTTTAACAAATCTCTCCCCTTCTCCCCTCCTGCCTGGCAGGGCACACAGAACCACCATGCCGAACTGGGGAGGTGGCAACAAATGTGGTGCCTGTGGCCGCACTGTCTACCATGCTGAGGAGGTGCAGTGCGACGGGAGGAGCTTCCACCGGTGCTGCTTCCTCTGCAGTAAGTATTCCCCTCCAAAATCTCTCCTGGCACTGCTGCAGGGATCACAGCAGCAAGGTGCTGGTTCACAGGAGATATCCCAGACTCTGCTGGTACCTGTCCACTGGGGGTGGCAGCTTTGTCCATCATGTGTTGGGGTTGGTTCCTGCTTCCCCACATGCTTCCTGGGCTTGGCAGTCCCAAGGGGAGAGCTCACCTCCTGCAGAGGTTTTATCATACCAAGGAGTAGGATGTATGTCTCAGAGCAGAGCACATCCATTTGCACTCTGGCCAGCCTTTTCCTCAGAAGTCTAAGGGATCCCTAGGTTGGAAACCTGGCTTAAGTGTTGCTCATGCAGAGGAGAAAGCCCAGTGGCAGAGCCCTGTTTGCACTGATCTGAGCTCAGCTGGGCTTCTCCCTGTGGTCCTGGGGCTGGCAGAAGCTGAAGGAGCAGTTATCAAACTGCTGCCCTGGAGTCCTGCACAGACCAGGGCTACTGGTGTGCCTGAGCACAGCTGAGTTGTTGATGCTTTAGCACAGCCAAAAAACTAAATTTTCTTGGCACAGGGGCCTGTGGTTTATTTCAGATGAAAGGAGTCCAAAGCATTATTTTCCAGTCCAACCAACAAGCCCAGTGAGGCATTGAAAATCACTTTCTCTGCTGAAAATACCTCTGCTTAGATGACGGGAACAAAGGGTCCCTGTGAATTGGAGGCTCCTACTTTGCAAGCAGACAGCCTGTCTGAATCAGAGAATTTTACCTTATTGCAAGCATTAGGTTTTGCCCCACTTGTTGGTGATTAATACATATGGGCAGAGCTAGGGTTTAGCCCTCTTATATTGGCTGCAGTTACAGCTGGGCCCCTCAAACAAGTTTGCTGTTAAGTCTGCTGCCTAACTTTGCTTTGCTGTGCTGTGCTGTGCTATGCCGGCATTGAGAGCCTCAGCAAACCTACGCTCCTTTCCTTGAGCTCTACAGTGGTCACAAAAACCGAAGATTAGATGCATCGTCTGCCTCATTTTCAGCCTTTTATGGGAGTTACTATTAAAAGAAACCTGGAACTTACAGTCAAACAATGGCTCTAGTGTGTCTGAATACATGCTTTTCCTTAGTGCATACTTCTGTTGTGGTTAAAGTCTGTAGACTTAACAAACATGCATTAATTGATTTACTTATTGGATATTAGTGTCTTATAAAAAGAACCTTGGAGCTAGTGAATGTCATAAGCAAAGGTCACCCAGTGGTTTGAAGACATTAAAATCTTTAAACAAAAAATTCATAAGGGTGTTTCTTTTTTTCTCCCCAAATTCTTTCTCATGGGCATAATGCTGTTGCAGATGGAAAGAGCGTGCCAGTTGGCATACAAAAGGAGGTTTAAGAAGGAAATAGTTCTCCCTTCTACTGTAACCTTGAGTAGAGGGCTTGCATTGTGCTGAAGGACAATGTAGGAAGGCCAGAAAAGCACAGCCCCTCCGGTGACAGCTGTGAACCAGCCCCAGCTCTGCCCTGAAGCAGTACTGAGGTGGGGGGGGAGGGGAGGAACCTTGAAGGTTTGGAATTTTACCCAGCCCCACCCTGGCCAAAAGGGCAGGACAGGGGCTCCTCTGTACTGATAGGCTTTTGCTTCATGCTGTATGGCATCTATCAAGGGAAACTGCTGACTGCCCTCTCTGGGTTTCTGAGCAGCCTCATTCATCAAACCACAGCAAGTTTCCAGGCTTTAAATGTCACGGTCATGAAGAGGTGGGAAGGAATAGAGCCCTTTACGGGGCTAAGCATAAATCACAAATTCAAACAGCAACTTCCTCCCTCTAATCTCTGGTGGTCCCACAGCCTAATGGGAAGGATTTTGGATAGGGAAACCCATAACATCACTTCTCACTTGATTTTTGGCTTACTATGTGTGCTGATGGAAATAGTCCCTCAAGGCAGTTTAACTTTTTTTTTTACCTCCAGTGGTCTGCCGGAAAAACTTGGACAGCACAACTGTAGCAATTCATGATGCTGAAGTTTACTGCAAATCTTGCTATGGGAAAAAGTATGGCCCAAAAGGTTACGGATATGGCCAAGGGGCAGGCACGCTGAACATGGACCGGGGAGAGAGACTAGGCATCAAGCCTGAGAGGTGAGTAAACTGAGTTGGGGGGGTGCATGGCCCTTGTCCTTCAGTTTCAGGGGAGTCTTTCAGGCTGGGTTTTGTTTATGTTCATGTTTGGAATAGACATATTGCAAAACATCCCAGTCTAGTTGAATGCAGGGCATTGAACCTGCATTGCACAAAGCTCCCACTGGTGACCATGTGCGTCGGAAGAGCAGAAGCAGGAGTTCGTGCAAGCAAGGACACGCTCATCCTATGAATGAGCCATAGGGGATTGGATCATGGAGCTGCTGATGGCGTTGCATGAGCTCACAGAGGTGACTGTGCGTCTCACATTGCTCTCCTAAATAAGCTGGAAATGTTCAACAGGTTCTTGCTGGGATGGATTTGGACAGCTGAGAATCTGGGGCTACAAGCAGAATGAATTTTTAACTAGCAGATGAAGAACTTAATTATGCTTAATTATAGCCAAAACCAAAAGTCACATTAAATAATAAACATTCCTAGTCTGATTAAGTTCTTGCTGTAAAACAAAGCATGTGGAAAGAAGCTGAGGTATGTCTCACAGCTTGCTTCATGCAAGTTCCTAAATTATTGCTTAACGTTTATATGATGTATGCTCTCCAGCCAGGTTCAGTGATCCATTCAGGTTCCTGATTATAATCAGTGGACAGGAACTTGACAGAATTATTTGTAGCTTACTATCTGAAAAATCCATGTCCTGATAGAGTTCAGCTCTTCTAGTTAAGTAAAAAGGGGAAGGCTTCTCAGGAAATTAGCCTTTACAGTAGCTTCTTTTTATCCTTTAAAGCACGGCCTTTTTCTTTTTGTTGTTGTGGCTTTGTTTTTTTCCCTACCAAGTGTAATTGGATAGCCTTGCTGGTAACTTACTTCTCTTACAGTTTTGCAGCAGTACTGTATTCTGTACCATGTGTTGGATGCTGGTCTGTTCATATTGCTAAGAAGAGCAAGAGATCATTTAGTAAAAGAGTAGAGAAAACAAATGTCCTGTTTCTTTCAGCACGCCTTCTCCTCACCGGCCCACCACAAATCCAAACCCTTCCAAGTTTGCTCAGAAGTTTGGAGGGACAGAGAAATGCTCCAGGTGTGGTGATTCTGTTTATGCAGCAGAGAAAGTAATAGGAGCTGGAAAGGTAAGGAACTGCATGTGCTGTTTTGTACCTGTTACGTGGACTTTAAATTGAGCAAAGTGTGTTATGTCAGTCCCAGCAGGGAACCAACAGCAGGGCAGTTACCTTAAAATTGCATTTCTTTGCACTGGAAATAGTCGAATCAATCAACTTAATTGAAAAAAAGAAAAGCACTTGAAATGCAGGGTGATGAATAATCACCTTAGACTTCAGGGGTGAAGATTCAGTATCATCTCATGCTAGAGACTTGAAGCAGACTACAGAAGCCCTTACCCAGAAGAGGAAACTTGTGGCATGCAGCTTGTGAGGGAGGCTGAATGTTTCAGCAAAAAGGGGATGGTCTCTGGAAATAGCATGTAAAACTGCATGTCAGTCTGCCAGCTGTCTGACTCACTCGCTACAGAGAGCCACGATGTGTTCTGAATTGATCAGAGCAGCCCAAACCTTTCAAAATGCTGCTCTGAGCAGGATGCTGGGTGGAATCTGGAGCTTTGTGCTGCTCACAGAAATACAGATGCTCTTGTGCGCTACTGAGGCACTTCAGCTGGTTTTCATTGCACCAGTCTGTAATCAACACTGATGCAGGTACCTGCAGTTAATGTGGATTTTTACCAACTTGGGCATTCTGTGTATTAATACTATATTTTTATTTTTATTTTTTCTCTAGCCATGGCACAAGAACTGCTTCCGATGTGCCAAGTGTGGAAAAAGCCTAGAATCTACAACCCTAACTGAAAAAGAGGGAGAAATCTATTGTAAAGGTGAGAAAAGAAGCAAAGACCATTTGTTTATGGTTCAAGGTAATGTCTTACAAGGACAGACGGTCAATATATTGCTGATATAAGAAACTTTCAGGCTCATGTTAACATGGAAGTGCTCTGTAAGCCATAGGAATAGAGTAAAAAAATGAAATAGGTATTACTGAAGCTGCTGCTGTAGTTGAGATCTGCATCAAGCAAAACATCACATACTGAGAAATGCAGCAGCAGCCTGTACCCTCTGCCTGAACAGAGTAAGGAAACAAGCCAGCAAGCATCCTGCCATGCCTTCTTGCGTGGTTGTAGATACAAACTCGATCCACACAGTGGTTTGATGATAACAAACGCCTTAACAGATACCAAGCCACAGAACCAACGTGTGAGTTGCTCTCACAGAGTGAGCTGGGAGCTACACGGACTGACCAGTCCTGGCTACTGAGTTCACTCCTGGCAGTTATGCAGCTTAACAGAATGTTTCTAAGCATTGCTTCCCAGGGGGATATTCTAGTGACTAAGGAGAAGCAGCTGAGTCTTAGCCTAGACAGTGCTGTTCTCAATTAATGTGCCAGAAGACTCAGCTACTGCGTTTCATCTTTCTCACAGGTTGTTACGCGAAGAACTTTGGCCCCAAGGGATTTGGGTATGGCCAGGGAGCAGGTGCCCTTGTTCACGCCCAGTGAGGGGGCTAAAAATGCCCTTCAGCTCTGCTGAGATCCTGCTAGAAGGAACAAGAGAGTTTCTTAAATGTTACTAACTACTGTGAAACAGATACTAGTTACTGTAGTGTACCTTCAGCCGATGATTTGAAAAACAAACACACACACTGCTTTTTTCCTTGCTTTGTGTATCACACTGTAACACTTTTAATACTTAGTAACAATTCAATAAAGCTTTGCTTGTTGATATACCCTAAATCCAAGTGTTGCCTACTTTGTCAGCAATAAAAGTGAGGGGAGTGTTGCTGGGGTACTTCAGGGGTGGAAAAACGGTGCTTATAGACTTGATGCAGAGCTTTGCTGAAAGCTGGACATAACATAGTCATGGCCTTCAGAGCTGAATCACTCTCCTCCAGTATCATACCATCATATATGTGTGTACAAGGCAGCGAGCTGCGAGCTGCACAGAAGCAGTAAATCTTAATCTACTGCTCTGTACACAGCCTGAAAGTGACAGATCAGGGGTAACTGTGTGCCTAAATGGCTGCCTGTCTCTGCTACAGAGTCTCTAGTAGATGAAAACCAAACCATTTTCACTGGAATATTCTGGGGGGCTGTGCTTGCTTTGATATTGAGGTGCTGTTATGCACAGAACTTACTGCGCAGGAATACTCCACCGAGACAGCTGCAGATTAAGAAGTTAGGTTAAAAAAAAAAAAGAACTTTGAAACTCTTGTCTGGTTTGCAAAGCAGGCTGATACTTTTTGGGGATAAAAGAATCCTTCACAGCACTGACTTTATGGAAACACATTCAAGACTGGGAATGCTGCAACAAAATATTAAGCAAGTGTGTCAGCACGTTCTAAAGCAGTTTCAAGCAAGATCTGTGACTGTGGTCTGAGGCAGTGAAGCAGTTCAAGCCAAAAGACTAATTAGAAAAATATGTACTACTCAAAATAATACACAAAGAGCATTTTGTACAGGTCATAAAGGAACCATGTGGATAGGAGGAAAAACAAGCCAGCTCAAAATGTGACCCAAGAGCTTGTCCAGTTCACAGAGCAGGAAAGATTAGAGCTGGAAAACACAACAGTAACTCTGAAGCAGCACATTTCAGGTGGGAGTGAGGCAGCAAGTAACCGCACAGCCTAGAAAACCTGGGGAAAAACTCTCAGTCCTGCTAACTCCTACCATAGACATTGCTTTCATAGCAAAAAAGTCTGATTTTACTAAAAGGCAGCTAATGGGAGGTGCAAGCCACTGAATCTAGCCAAGGCATAATGAGGGTGCAGAGGGCTGGCTTCTTTCCAAAAAAAACCAAACCCAGGAACCAGCTTTTAAATCATCAGGACTCCCAAGCACAGCAATTCCTCTGATGGAGCACTGCAAATCTTGGATGGAGATCTTCAGCACAGAAGGTCGACAGTCATTCTTTCTGGAAGAAAAGTACCTTCCCTGGTCTTCACCTGACAAGCCACAGGGTGTCAGCCTGGACACAGCCTCACCAGGAACATTGCTTGGGGAAGGGGAGAACACCACAACCAATTCTCAGTGCCAATACCAATCCAACACTCAGTAGAAAGCACTTTTCTTCCCTTTAGATGTGCTCCTAAGTCCTAGCCTTATACTTTCACATACATACTGCTGGTTATAAATATCCTGATTAAGTTCCATTGCATTGTTACCTTGTTTCTACTCAAACTTTAACCTTTAGCATGGAGCAGAAGAGTCAAGGTAGTCTGTCTCCTGCAAGTGCCACCCAGAAGCACACATCTTGGTGACACATCCTAGCCCTATGTAGATGTCTGGTTGACCCTTAGAATACCTCAAATGTCATTATCTAAGTACATCAGGCCACATGAAACATTCCCCAGATGGAATTCTCCCCTAAGAAATGTTACCTTGCCAGCATGCTTCGCTCAAAAGACAGGAATATTTAATTAGTAAATGCTAACTTTAATTAGTAGTGCAAATGTGTAATTTACCAAAACAGTGTAGTAACTCACAGGATTTCACATCTGTACAGATTTGGGTGCATGCCATCTGTAAGACACCTGCACATCTTTCCAGAAAGGCTTCTGAAACTGGACAGAAACTACACTGTATGAAATCACACCCCAAGTCAATACAAACACTGCATCTAAGAGTCAATATTTATTTGATTAATAACTTACAAAATTTAACAGATTTAATTTATGTAAGGAGAGCTAGTTTATTAAACATTTTACAGATTTTTTTTTGTTCACAATGTAATACACATCAAGATCTCGACAGTATTAAAATAATACTTGGCACAGTTATAAATAATATACAAAAAATCCACAGCTTAAAATGTAGTGATGCTGTTTTACACATTAATTGAAAAAAAAAATCTGGTGGACATCAAAGAATACAAAAACCTGCAAAGAAACAGCACATGTTTAGGGCCAAGACAAAATTCCTATTTATTCTACCTATGTCAGATTAAGTTGGTCTGATCTGCTGTTGGTCTGGATCAGCTTAAGTTTCAGAAGCAATGCAGTTTTGGTTCAACAAGTGAATTTTAAGTCTGATAACTTGACAGAAAAATGCTGCATAGTTGGCTCCCCCCTGCTTGCTTTATGATTTCACATCAACAATTCAGTGTTACTCAAGACAAGTTACATTTTGCACTGGAAACTTCATACATCCCAAATCCATATAAGCGTGTTAATCTTCACAACTACCTACTATCGCTCACATTCTGCAGGTCTCAACAAAACTGTCACCAGAGAGCTACTGACATGTAAATAGTGCAGAACTTG
The DNA here is from genome assembly GCF_017639235.1 of Corvus kubaryi. NCBI lineage: Eukaryota > Metazoa > Chordata > Aves > Passeriformes > Corvidae > Corvus > Corvus kubaryi. Next base: position 6,225,067 of record NW_024580671.1, read on the forward strand.
CTACGTGCTACCAAGGATCACCTCTTCTTTTGCAAACATTTTTGACACAGAGTGCATGATGCAATTCATGGCAGTTAATGCTACTGGGAAACTGTGACCAAAACTTGCATCACACACTGAACTGCTCTTCTGGTGCCTGGGTGATATTTAATGAAGTGTATTGAAACTCCTCAAGTCAACCGACCCCCAACTAAAATGTGGGGGGGAAAAAAAAAAAAGAACAAAATTGAAGAATGTCATTGGTGATTAAAAAAAACCATACTGTAAAGCTTTCGTGCTTTTTTCTGATTAGAAAAAATATGGATAACTGAAGTCAATTGTTTTCACAGAAATAGAGCATGTTTTTGTTAGGACTACAAATTTTGTCTGACAACAGTAGCCAAAGCTTCTTGCCACCCCTATACCCAAACCTCTCCTCTTAAAAGTGTCCAAGACAATGTTGATTTTTCCAGTATTAAACATTCAAGGGCTCTAATGCTGCACTTCTGTAAATCCTGATATCTGGTACTTGCAAACTAAGTGTGTGTCTTGAGATCAATGAACAACTACAGGAAAAATGTTTACTTGCAAATACTGAACATCAACTATTTACAGTTTCACTGCTCCTCTTACTAAGGCAAGGGCCGGGAATACCACTAGATTGCTTTATTACCTGTAATCTGCGTATTACAGAAAATGCTAATTTTGCCAAGCATCAAACATGCAGTGAATTTGCAGGGCATAATGCCTATTAACAGCAATATTTAACATCACTAAAAGCTCATTAGATATCTTCCTACACTTTTTTGGTTGAATAAAATGAAAATGAGCAGCTTTAAATACACTAAACACACACTCACAGAGAGAAAAGTATTTGATAAATTATTTATATACAGATACACATTCTTTACACTGGTCTCAGACATCTGCTTTCAGGTCCCTCCCCAAACTCCCCTCACAGGTTCCTTGAACCACTGGGTTGCTACAGCACTTAGAAGAGAACTAACCTGATTCTCAGTCTCTCTGTAAACAATAGTTAAGGAAGCAGTGAACAATTCACTATGAGTATATGAAAACACCATAACAAAAATCAGTGCATCACATTCAAGAAAAGCCCCTTTGGAATGCAATTTCAGATCATTCCTTACCTTCCAAACACATCTGTAGCATGAGAACTTAAAAACAGAAATTAAAGGCAATTTCCACGTGCCAATACACCATCTTCTTCAGAACACTGCTCTGCATTTTCTGTGCGCACGTGCTATTATGGGGATTCTTAATTTTTTGGTTTTGTTAAAGTTTGGGTTCCATTATTTCACATCCAAATGAAATAAGCATTTCAGGCAGCTTTGGGTTCTTCTTCTGCAATTGCATTCAATTTAAATCTATCTTGTCTTTTAATAACTGAGACTTTTGCTTTCACATCTGTGGTATCCCCCATGTAATTTCTCATCCAACATGTCTCCAAATACACTACACTGTACTGCATGAGGACCAAACCTAATACTAAAACATTGCTAGTTTGTAAGTTGCTTATACATTACTTCAAAGATAATTATTTTTCCCCACTTTTTTTTTCCCTGAACATTATATACTGTAAACTAATTTTACAGGTGTATCATGCATTTAAGCAGGGCTTTGACAGAAAAGCTTTCCTTATTGGTGCAGTTGTTTATTTCAGACTACATTATTTCAGAACAGGATTATTACAAGTATTTAGCTGTACCACTAACTGGTGGCAAAAACAATCACCAAAAAACGTGGGCAACATATTTTTACTCAACATTACCTGACGTGCCCTACTGCTATAACTTAACATGTTACAGGGGATCCCCACCATAGGATGTTTACGACAGTACTGAAAAGCACATTTTTCAATGTACATCTTACTACAGAAAATCTGTATTTAAAAAATCCCATTACAGGAACTACAACATAGCGATCAGTGAACTCTGTATCATGAAATTTAGTTTTATATTCTAGATTCTTGTTTCAATGGAATTATTGATACTGGGATACAAATTTTTCTGCTCAGCACAATATAACTACTTATGTCAATACTTCAGTAATCTCATGCTCCATTGTGAAAGACCTTAAATAAAAAACCCGATAACAAATACTGTGAATATGTTGTCATGAATAATTCTCATGTTAAGAACTGTTAAAATCCCTTTTTGATCTTCCTCCTCTTCCTTATCAGGTTTGGCAGTTTATTCTGTCCATTTTTACTTTTGTTAATAAAATTCTGATGAAGAGAAGGTACCTTTATGATTCATCATCAGCCCTACACACAGCATGCTACTCTTCAAGGGATGCGGAGTTGAGAGAGAGAGAGAAAATTTTTCAGGCACCACTCAGTATGATATGCTCACAGGATGAAGGTGGTGCTACACTAGCTGGTAGCCTGATCCTGAAGTTTGGTCATATTCTATTGTATACTGCCTTGTCCAGTCCACAATAACAGGCCGAAAAAGACCACAGCATCTGAATTCAAAGAAGTCTATAATGTTCCTTATACATCCATGGCTAAAAACATAAAAAAAAAAACATGTTAGCAAGCAGTATCATAGCTCATCTAATGAAGTACAACATTTTTTGCCTACCTACAAATTTGCTTCTTCACCCTTAAAGTTTCTAACTTTAGAAAATCAACTCTTTTCAGAATTATTCCAGACTGGTGAATGTTTGATCCTTGGGCATAACCAAGACACCAGTTTTTTTCCACTATCTACCAAAACGTGTTACTAGGAGTCCACCACCATGTAGCACAGCATGGTAATTCAGATCCTATTCTAAGAGGACAGTTGCATTGTACAGATGTATGCAAGACAAAGCGGCATGAAGTGAATGTCTTCCTAGAATAATTTCCATCTTTACTGATATCTGTTTCTGCATACATACTGGTTCACCAGCTGCAGGTCTAGGATCAACCAGTCCCTTGACAACACAAAATTAAGAAAACATTATCTTAATTAAATGAACTAGTCAAGTACTTTCTGTGGCTGAATCAATTAACTGTCAAGTATTTAAGAAACCTACATAAAATCTCCCAACATGCCAGGGGTTTTTAACTTAATTAGACACAGGCTGAACAGATCACAGTTTTCTGGAAGAGAAGCTCATGTTACGATACATGTGAGAGCAGGTCTAAGCAAAAAGGAGATGAAACTATTTGATGTCAATGCTTCATGTGACAGGTGATGCTAAGTCAGTTATTTCAGACATCTGGTGTTATTTTCAGGAGTAATTTTTATAACAGCAGCTATTTCAGTTAAAATGGTTTGCGAATGTGACAGTAATTTGGGATCAAACTAGCAGGTTTTTCCTACTCTGTGCACCTCCCTGTGTTTTTCAGGCAATTATCTGTTTTTGTTACAACTCTACTCTGTAGGAACACTGCAACCATACAGAGATGCTTGTCTGCTCCTCACTACAAGTTTTGTACGAAGAGATACTAAAAAAACCCCATGTAAATTTCTAGCACAGAAATCCATCTGCTACACAACAGAATCACAGGATGGGTAAGGTTGAAACGGAGCACAGTGGGTCATCTGGTTCAACCAGGGTCATCCTAGAGCACATTGAACAGGATTGTGTGAATCCACGCTGACTGCTCCTGATCACAATTCCCATCTCCTATCTCCTTTTCCCTGTGTGGCACCTAAAAGAGCAGCAGCTCTCACAGGAGACACAGCATAAGCAGCAGGATGAGACATGCTTTTGCCTTTTCTCAGCTCCTTTTGCTACATGCTCTCAACCCATCAATAACCAGGCTCATGCCTTCAATTATGTCTTGCTTTGGCTCCACAAGCTGCTCCATGCCCCTGTACTCCCATCCCAGTACTATTCATCCCTGAGCCCCCATCTTTGATCTTGGACCCTCATCACTACAAAAACCAGAATCCCAACCTACCCTTTTACATACTGATGCCCAAAAGCTGTATGCAACAGCTTGCTCTCACCCATGCAACACCCACTTCAGTTCCCGGGACATCCTGCTCCCTTCCCCACAAATAGCTTTGCCCATGATCTTCCTCATGAACAGGAAGAAAACAAAGCCTCTTTTCTCACAGTAGAGAGAAAGGGGAGCTACTGTGCAGAGCAAATTCAACAGCACATTAAGTATTACTCAGGAGAAAGTGCCCGGTGTGGAAATGGATGTCCAGGTCAACATCAACATGCTGCAGTAAGCAGCTACCTCTGGTTTGAGCATCTGCTTTATAAAGAGGACATTTATTTCTCCATAAACTCTACAGTAAAATACAACCACTGCTGGAAAGCATTTTTTTCTGTGTTTATGCACCCTACACTACAAAACATTAATTACTTCCTTTAACTGGATAGAAAGTGTGACTGTGAAAATAGCTGACAAGATTCAGCACTGCAAGTAGACAAAATACTCTAAAAGTATTTAAGTGTGTTCTGTTTCAACAAGCAGCATGATTCAAATGTATGCAAGGCTACACAAATAATAAATTTGTATATGCTTTAAAACTTACTTGAATGGGCTTTCAATAGATGTGGTTGTAACTTTAAAGTGCTTGTATCTTCTTGCATTCATTCTTTCATTTGTTGTGATACCCAGGCAAGATATCTTAAAACAGGAAGAATAAGTAATTTAGTTCACATAAAAACATGCAACCAAGTAGTGCATGAAAGACAGACTGAAAAAGGACCAAATTTACTGGTTTGAAGTCCTTCTTTTCACAAACAAGTTTTTGACTGGGGAAGTTATCAGGTACAAACATAAACCATAAGATTTTGAAATTGATGTATGTAGTAAGTAAGGAATATTATACAAATGGAGGACAAAACCTAAAACCTACTGAGAAGTTTTACCTAAGCATTAGAGGATAATTTCTATTTCCAGGAAATCTTTCTGGAAAGATTAAGTCTCATGTCAAGTCATACTACATTAATGACAAGTCATACTTCAAAGCTTTCAGTATGACTTTTCTTAGAAAGGGTAAAGAAAACTTGGATTTGGTCAGATTAGAATACAATAATGTGGCCACAACTCACACCGAAGCAGTGTAAGAAATTGTTGCATCCTCTTTCAAGCTACCACTCCCTTTCTGTTAATGACACACAGCATTATTATAAGTTGATCCCACAGTTCTTATCCTCTATTAGTCTTTATTGCCTTTCTCTGGTCTGTTTTACCTTTTTGTCATTCTGAGAATGGAAAGCAGGAGGCAGGTATTTTAACCTCTTGCACAAAAAAAAGGCCACGTGAATGAGAACTGAATGATGCCTAATACTGAGAGATAGCAGATGCTTGCCTCCTCCAGCAAGGCTGAGGGACTAAACACTTGGTCTAGCACAATGAACACGAAAATTTAAATGACAGGACTATTTGATATTCTTATGACACTCCCAAGACACAGCATTATGACTGAAGTGCTCTTCCATACCTGATACATCTGACACATGAGTAACACAGCCACCCACATGAAGTGAAACACACTGTTTAAAAACATCCAAAACATCCACGGAGAACAGGTAGCAATCTGTGTAACATAGGTCCAAAATCCATCCTTTGTGTAGCTTGTCTCACAGTGGAAACCCCAGTCTAGAGGAAAAAAAAAAGTAAAAAAATATATGGAAGATTTAAGGTATGTTTATTGTACAGCAACATATAATGCCCACATTAGAATGCATTAAATTAAATAAGAAAATGACAGTGTGCCAGAGGAGCTTTACTTGCTCTCTCTTCCTTTCCCAACTCCTTGAATACATGACATATGCACACACTTGGCTATGATGAAGAAAAAAAGGATCTAGGACAAGAAAAATGTCATCCTCTAAATTAAAATATCCAATATAGTCAAATATTAATGTCCAGCTCAATTTTGGGATAAAAATACCCAAAACTCTGGTAAGGCAAAGATCTATAAAAATCCATACAAGGAGATAAAGTATTTAGAAGCAATTAAAAAAAACAAACCAAAAATCACATTTACTCACAAGAGATACAGCCATAGATCATCCAGCAGATCATAAAAAGCAGAAAGAACAGGTATCCCATAAAATAGCGATGGTTCCCTGCTCCTAAAGTTGCACAACAGGGACCAAATTACTACACTTTCAGCAGAAAGACAACATTACACCAGAAAGTTTAAATGCTTCCTTAGAAGTACTGCTTATTATTGTACATAGAAACATTACTCTACAATATTAAGCCAATATAACTTCAAGACAGTGAAATTAGCAGGTTTATGATTTTTTTTTTTTTACTTCTCAGACAACAAAGCCATTTTTCTTTGATTTTCTGTCATGTTACAACTGTAATTTACTAATTCATTTGTAACCTCTTTCATGAACTAATAAAATTACTGATAAATCATATTTAGAGCAGTGTTGGTGACAGCTGTTGCAGAACCCTTAACAGCCAGGAACTACACATTAATAAGTATTTTTTAAAAGCCATTGAAAAATCATCAGACTGCAGTGTTCCTTTCTTAAATGTAACAGAAATATGAACAAATATATAACCTTCCTTGATAATAAGCTAACTCACATCTTAGGCTTGGCTGCTTGATGAAGCTAGCTAAAAGTAAAGTATCTAGTAAAACTTGTAAAACAAATACATGTAACTGAACAGACAAGGCCTAAGAACCTGGCTGTAATAATGAATGGGATAAAAACTACTCTGCTTTAGACATAATTCTAATGCAAGAAAATTCAGTTACTACGACTGATCTATTTTTAACATTAGTAGAGCTAAAACTATGCCTCTTGAGTACATCATAATTCTGAAGTACTCAGCCTTCCTTCTGTTTGTAAAATATGTCCAGTGTTGTAACCTTCCAACAGCTCCAGGCTGTAAACTAAACCCACAGAGATGATAATGGGCTACAAAAGATTTGGCTGTCATCATTTACCAGCACAGCATTTACTTCTTTATTATGTCAAATGTTTTCCCTGCTAAAACAAGAGCATCCTCTGGAGGCAGAAAATAATCAAGTGCTTTTAGCAAGTGAGCTGAAAGACTGTATAAATAAGAGATGAGGAGAAACACGCATGTAACACAAGCTAGACTAAACATAAGACATTTCCTTGAAAATCAAACAAGTTCCTGAAAACACAAAATTACGTTGCAATATTGCCTTCAATCACCTAAAGGCATATGAGAAAGCCTTGGGAATGTCCCTAAGGTATCACTTCCATTTGCAATCTAAATTTCACAACTGCTAAGTTTCATAAAAGAAAGTTAAATAGCGACCTAGAAGTCCATCTGAGAGGCATCTGATGGGATGCTTCTTTCAGCAACATCTTTAAAGATACTAAAGCAAATTCTGTCAAACAGGAAATCCATATGTGTGAGGTAAAAACATGGGTGTAGCTTTTAAAACTATAAATGAAATAGTACAATCTTGATTGCAGTTTAAAAAGAAAAAAAAAATCTGTGAAAAAAGAAACTAGAGAAACTGTATTTTTAATAAGATTGGGCAAAACACAGTACTGTGCTCTACAGTTGCCTCCTGGACTGGCAGGAACAAAGTTATCCTCTTCAGTTAAAACAAAAAAATAACTGTAAAAAAATATAATGCTATTTTGATATTTCATTTAAAAGATAAATATAATCACTTCTAGAAACTTGCTTGCTGTATTTTAACTAAAATTTTGAGGCAAAGGATTTGCCCTAGTTGCTGATTAATTTATTTTTCAAATAGTCTCCACTTTTTGTCAACCTCTTCAAAATGGTAAAAATATTCAAAGTCTCCTTATGTGCCAAGTTTTATTCCCAAAGGATTTACTTCAGAGTGTCTGTAAACACTCTTAAAAGATTTCTCAGTTCTATCTTTAGCAACATTCTTATCCTTTTAACACATTCCACACACATCCAAATTCTACCTTTCCAGAAAGGCATGATTCATGTTTCCCTTTTTGGCAAACATACCATGAATGCTGTTTTAAGAATGAATTCTGTTTTGCAATCCCATGCTTAGAGTGACCACGTACCAGTCTGAGACAGAGAAGCCATATAAGGTTGTTCAGACCATCATTCCCTTCAGTTCAGCTCCAGCTCCCATACCGTGATTTCTAATGCTTTTTCCCAGCATACTTTCAAGGGCCTAATGTTTACTTTTACCTCCAGTTACCTCACTCTGTACACCATCACTAGAAGACAGATTCTACTTTTCATCATCACTGTTACCTAAAAACCATTTCTTCCATCTACCCTAACCCCATCACTCACACACTCTCTCAATATACACGAACTAAGGTCTTTCCTCCACCACTTTTTTTGTTATTTTCCAGTTACTGATTAAAATACTGCATCTTTCTGTCCCATTGACATGTACTCCTCAGTACTCTTGCAAAACCTGAGCCATGCTCCCCTGCATTTGTCTGAATCAAAAATTTCTTAGTTTTTCATTGTAAAACATTTAAAATAAAAACCAAAAATATCTCAGATAGTAACATCTGTAGGAAACATAAAATAGAAGAGGGTGATGTAAGTTGATCTCAATGAGACTTTAGAGATGTTATATTACAATTTAAATGCCCAGATTGACTATTTTACTCTTGATTTTTAGACCAAACTACTCTGATTATTCATTATTATATGTATGTGAAAGGACTATAATGAAGCATTTATGGCTGTCAGCTGTCAGTGAACCGAGGTCCTAATTCCTCCCCAAGATTAAAGTTACGTCTGCTTGTGTCCCAAAAAATTAAACATGTGAAGCAAGCTGCACTCATTTCCTAGCTAACAGGTCTTCAGTGCTCCCTGCATAATAATGGTTTTCAAATAAGTTTCTCAAAAAGTATGACTGGGAATAGCAGCATTTAGAGACTTTACTTCTGTTCTATATCCATGCCTTTCATAATCACTGGGGAGAATAAAAGACAACCTGGATGATCAAAAAGAGGAGAATACCTCAATAGGAAGTCATTCTATATCTAACTTCTACAATCACAACAATTTTAAATATGTACACATTACTATTAAATTACTGAATATTATTGGTCAAAATAAAAAATTTCATCTTACATAATGGATAATAATCAGTTGTGGATTTGGCCCATGCCTTTTCAGCAGTTAAGCTTCACATCTTTTCATTACTAGGGTTTATGTTAATAAAAATACATAAGTAGTGAACTGAATTAGACACAGAACAATTTTGAGGATGGGTATATAATAGACAATACAAATGAGAACAATGCAGAGAATCACATGTAGGAAAAGAATTAAGCTCAATACTGAAAAGCTTTTCTTAAGCAGCCAACTCACTTGCACCGTGAAATAAGAACGGGCAAAACCTTGCAGAGCATTTTAGCAAATTACTCACCTACACAGTTCCCCACCCATGGGCAGTGGTGATCAAACTTCGCTATACATCGATTGCAAACACCACAGTGTTTGGACCTCACTGGCTTCCGTATCTGTAACAGATAGTAAACTTTTGTTCACAAAAGCAACTTACCCTGATATATTTTAAACAGAAAAGCCCTCAATTTAAATGTATATTGATTGTGCTACTGTTAATTCCTCAGAGAACTTAAAATTTGATGCTAATTCTTAAGGCAATCTTAGCTATTAAGCTTCATCTACACACTGTTTAACACAAACATCCTTACAACTGCACTGAAATTATTTTCACACTATTTTTCTTATACAATTATTTTTTTCATATAAAGTTCTTCTATCACCTCCAGCTATTGAGCTTTGTATAGCAACCAGCTTCATTTCAGCTTTTAACAATGAAAATACAGAATGAGCTTGAGTTCCATGATTCTGTATCATTCATAACAGAGCTCTACTGTAAACTTTTTAGTTTCTTTTCTAAAGACAGAAATATGACTCAACAAGCAGAACTCGATGGAACTTAAAATGCTAAATTACTCCCAGAAATTTTTCTGGAGAGGTTATGTCTTGAAAGAAGTGGTCTGAGATATATCTGTATATACACACATAATTTTTAAGGTGCCACATTTGTATATCATTTTCCAGCTTCAAATTGGGAAATATTAACATCATTCATGTTCCACATACATTAGAGCTTTGCAGTGTTAACACTGATAACCTTGAGAATTTTGCATTTGCTAGTTAACTTCCAAAAAAAAGCATGTTGTATTTGCTTTACAGAAATTAAGACTTTTTTTGTCCCTCCTGACTAATGCCAGATAGAGAAATACACTTGATTTTTGGAAAAAAGTATTTTACCAGAAGCACAACATAATTTTACTGTGAGTTACAGAGGTAGTAGAATGTCACATATGATTTTCATAACTTGTTAGGTGTATAACCAGCTAATTTGGTAGACATACTGGATACTTGAATTTTGACACTGGCAAGTTATTTCCACAGTGATATTTTTTTTTCCCCCTCACTGTTGCAGTTTTTTTGTGTACATATTATGTATTGAAAACACTGTTTAAATTAAATATTACAAATAAATTCTGCCTTTGAAACTGCAATATTAAGGTCAAATGTGTTCATTACAGGAACACTAATTCTGGCTTAGCATTAAAGGAAAAAAAATAATAAGTGGTGAAGTTGATTAAAAAATATATTACCAAGCAGGTACTGCAGAATATACTGAGGTCCAGACTTCCTGTCTCTGCAAGTTCTACTATTGTCTGCAGGAAAAATAAAAACTATAATTTAGCATATAAACAAATGGTGACAAACATTTTCAGACCTGTGGCTGTGAGCCCTTTATTTCAGGTACTTTCTACACACAGGAACAAATTAAATTCAGATGAAACTTGATTTTGAATCCACTTTATTAAAACAATATGCATATTTACTTCTAAATTAGTTCTAGTTTATACTTATTCCTAGTCACCTACTGTGATTTCAGTGCTGCTGGTGTGACTTTTGATACCCTGGACAATTTCATATAATACATTTTGGACAATTTCATAAATAGTCCCTTTGATTTCAGTGGGAGTGTAACACTACACTACAGACTAACGAAAGGATGCAAAAAGGAATGTACATGGTCTGACACTCAACACTGGAGTTCAGTATTGTCCACAAGCAAAATCCCAAACCTCAGGAGAACAGAACTGAACAACAGCAGATGAATAGCTTTTAAATGTAAGTCTTGTGCAGACCCAGGATCACTTCAGTTAGATCCACGTCATTGTGCTTTGTAAACCTTTGTCTACCTTCTATGCTTTTGAACTATAGCAAAATTTTATTTGTTTATTCCTTCACTTGCTTTAAGAGTGACTTGGGTTATTTTGTAACACAGAAGAAAGGACATGACATACTAAAACAACAAACATCTGAAATTGTTGCTTACTACACATTTCCAAACATACTTAACTTGGTCACCTGAAATGAAAAGAATTTTCTTCCTTAGTTATTTCAAAACTAAAGGCTAACTCAGCATTAAATACTTGAAGACAAATTATGAAAATGTCAGGAAGTGCTACACTGCACGAAGGCAAGACACACATCCTACAGTGGTTCATACCCCTGCTAACAGAACATTTTACCATGTGGTTAGATGCAATCCAAAACATTCACAGCCATATGCATCTGCCTCAAGAAGTTGCATCTTGCAATTCCTACCCAGTTCAACAAGGCTTTTGGAACCACACTTGCCTATTTAAGTAAGTAGATCAAATGAACTGCATATTTGTGCAATTTGCTGAATCCAATCCAAAGTGTCATTGTTGACTATTCTACTTAATTTAGTCCAGTTGAAGGAGAAGAATTTAGTTTGGAGTTTACTTTGGCAAACTGGCAATAACAGAAACAGAAAATTGAGAGTAAATCCAAATCTGCACATTGACTAAGAACTCAGCTATAACCTATTGCAGAATACAAGAATTACTTCATCTATGCCATCCTTTTAATGGCTATTATATTTTCATTCCTGCTTAAGGACAAAACTCCAAGTGGTCTGATGTTGATCCACCCAGGTCTTTTCACAAGCAACCATGAAGTAGAAGCTCAAAGTTCATTTTAGATGGGACGGTGGCTTCTAGGAAACTTAAACAAAACAAAACAGAACAAATGCTTCTGCCGCTTGTTGGCATATTCAATGCTCAGTTTGGCTGCTGAGAATAATGCACTTAACTTTTTAAAAAAATTTGAAATACTAATAATGATATAATGTCTTAGATATCATTAGATCACCCATATTTTCTCTGACATTTATGCCAAAATATAGGCTCACCCCAAACTGCCTGGGGTTTTGGCTGTTTTAGCCTCAAAGTGTTTGTCAGTCTAATACTTTTAGACACAAAGGTAAAGAAAATTAGAGGTGCTTAAAAGTCTGGAAAGTTTTCAAAAAATTCACTAACACTTTTCCCATCAGGGGCTATTTGTTTCAGTACGGCAGAAGTCTGAAACCTCACATTTGCTTTTTCCCTTAACTGCTTTTCAAACTTTTTAAATTGAAAATTCAGGCTACAATTTTATTTTGCTACTTAAAATGACCAATATACAATTTTGCACCAATTAGACTTGAAATGCATTACACATGGTAAACAAAAGAAATCTGGAAGACTTTTCAACATTTTAAACCTTCTGTTATACAACTTACGGAAATTTAATGAACTGAACAGTAAACTAACTATTCTGATCAGCTGGTGGAAGGCTGTTGAAGAACAAGTTCATATCTCTTGGGTTTACCTTTTTCTTTTGTTCTTCCGTGGCTTTGATGATTCCCGGATCAGATTTCCAGGATTTTCCAAAATTGTAGAAAAGTGCAACACTATTAGCAAGGAATGGAAGATGTATAAAGAAAAAATTGAGATGTGTTTACAGTCAAGGAATCTCAAGTGTAAAACTGAATTTCCTCTTGAACATTCTCACTGATAATTCTGAAATAAAATTTAACTAAACTTAAATTTTACTAATGGCCTGGAGTCACTGTCCTCAGAATTAACAAAATTCAGCACCGCTGTAAGAAGTAGCTTGGTACTCAGCATTTTCTACTGCTCAACCTTCAAAACTAACTTTTAAGAATGGTCTATTCCATAAGGTATTTCTAAAGCATTTATCCTTCTAAAGGATGAATAACCATAGTTCAGTTTTTGTAACTGCTCTCCCTTTTAATTAAATTAAGTCCCATGAAATTTATCTTCTTAATAACTATTTCCTGTTTTCAGAATAAACATTTTGGAGCTCTATTTTTAAGACAGACATTTGACTGCCTATGTCTTCAGCAGCTTGACATTCCTGTGATATCACAGGAGGGGCTGTTTCTAGCCATAGAAGGAATTTTGCTGCAATGGCCACTGCTGCATGGCAATCATGTCCCAACACCACTTATCTCCAAGAAAGGTAGTGTCTGAAACCTGGTCCTGTAAATAAGGCAATACACATATTTTGCATCACTGAAAGTTATTTTTAACATACTAATATGTCTAATACTTAAAAAACCACAGGATTTATTATTCTCTGGAAGTGTTTATAAAATCACTTACCATAAAGACAGAAAATAACCACTTGTTTTAAAATACATTTCCTGCATTCAATGTCTTGCCATGTAACATGTCTAGTCTAACAGCACTTGACATTTCTCCAGAGAATTAAAACATTTTTAGCAGTGACATTGAAAAACCAAATACTTCAGATGTTTCTTTTCCACAAAAGAAAAATTACTTATTCTCATAAACGTACAAAAGACCTGACGAAACTGACTAAACACACTTGCTGTCAGCTGCCAGTTATAACTGCAAGGAGATGCCCTACCTGACAAATCTGTGGTGGCAGAAGCCTCTACAGCATTATCCAAACAAAAAGGACACCTATCACTCAGGCACAAAGCACTACACACCCTAAATTACACTATATTTTGAGTAACTTAGATACATACAGACGTAAGCAACTTGCAACGCAGAAGAACCCTGAAATGCAAACAAATACAAGTTGGCCTCTTTATGACTTCTGAAATGCTAACAAAGGCTCATTGTTCATGTGAAGTGTATCCCAAATAATTTTTGTTGTCCACCTGTTGGGGCAAGGAATTGGCTGTGAACTTCTAATAAGAAAAAAAAATTGGCAAGCTAAATTAAAGTTTAAATAACGTATCTTATATAGTAGAATACTAGTATTAGCTCACTAAAGGGAATTAATCTTTCCAGTAACAAGACATTTCCTGCAAGTTTATAACAGAGGGAAAAAACATCAGCTATACTATAACTTAAACACTCACAGTTCTATTTTATACATTAGAGATGAAAAGCTCAGACTTCAAAATTTATACAATCCAACTTCTTCCTATTTTTTTTCTAAAGCTACCTGCTGCCAAAATAAGCTGGTGCAACTGAATTGCTTACCTAGAGAGAGATTACATTTTCTTTAGAATACTAAAATGTTTTTTTTACAACAGTGAAAACTGGTTTTTCATTAAATGTACCCTAATCAGACAACTGTTACAAACAATAAAGGTACAACTGAAACCAATTTTACGACCAATTTCTAATTACCACACATCATGTCTAGACTCTTAAAGAAGATGTGGGAAAAGACGACGAGGGTTTTTATAACCTTAATGCTTTGGAATAGTTTTTCTACTAACTAAAATTTGGATAACCTGTAACACAGCAGCTGTCCATTGTCTCAACTTACTCTTCCCCCATTTTACTCCCTCAAATACAGAGAGAACATAAGAGATGCCCCACAGAGCCTGTTTTGCCTGTCCTTTTATCATGGTGGTGTCAGATGAGTGCAATGCTGACAATATAAATTGTGGCAGATAAGGCACCTTTGTGCTGCAGTTGGGAGACTACATGAGAAATTAAAAGTTTTCTTCTCCAGGATATTTCCAGCATGTAATGTAGATATAGAACTTCAGCTGTAAGGTTCATCTCACCCACTTTAAATCAAGCAGTATACCTTCACCGACATCAGAAAGGAAAAAAAGCCATGTCCAGTCTATCTTCGGTATCAAGATACTTAAATTAGGTAAGAGAAGCAGAGCCTTACAAGTGGTTATTTTTTGTCACTGGCTACGAAGAGTGCTTAAACTTCAATACAGATGTCCACACTAGAGGTACCTAAAATCATGCTGAACTCCCCTCTGAAGCTTACTTCCAAAGAGATCTTAGCAACTTGCATCACAGACATCTCTCAAAACTCTTCACATGTAAGAAACCCTTGTAGGTTTGCAATAGCTTCAGAGTAGGGAATTGGTTCTCTAGAGAGAGTGTCTCATTTTGTGTTAACATCCTCATTTACAGCTACACAAGGAAAAAGGACATTACCATATTATTAAGGGCTGCAAAATGTATAATATACCAGGCATTCACACCTCCTGCCTTGCCATCAGTTTGCTCTCTTTTATGCAGTTTCCCCAGCTTCCATTGAGAGACAAAGCAGAAACACCCAGGAAACACTTCCTACTTTTAGTCCTAATCAATATCCTTTAATTATTAGAACAAATACAAGAGGCTGAAAATGATTCCAGGAATTGGAACCAAAAAGGTCATTTCATTAAAAAGAAAATTAAAACCAAACAAGCACCACACAAGCCCTAAGTGAGGTAAACATGGGATAGGTTAATTTTTCATCGTGAACTGTAGTCTGTTTAGAAGGCCCCAAATACATGCAGCTTCCTGCTATCAGACATCATACAAGTCTGAAATCAAGCCAAAATGCACATTATAGACCCAGATGTGCCCTTTCACTAACCAAAAATCCTTTTCTCCTACACAGAAAAATCTGCAGCCAGTCTAAGCTGTCAAGAGATCAAATACATGCTAATAAACCTCCCAATTCCCAGAATCACAGCATCACAGAATGGGTCAGGCTGGAAGAGACCACAGTGGGTCATCTGGTCCAACCTCCCTGCTCAGGCAGGGTCATACCAGAGCACACGGCACAGGACTGTGTCCAGACAGTTCTGGAATTATGGAGGGAGACTCCATAACCCCTCTGGGCAATCTGTTCCAGTGCATGCTCACCCCCACAGTAAAGAAGTTCCTTCTCATATTCAGGTGGAACTTTCTGTGCACTGGTTTCTGCCCATTGCCTCTTGCCCTATTGCTTAGCACCAGTGAGCAGAGCCTGGAAACACCCTCTGACACCCTTCCTTCAGATTCTTAGAGACATTGATGAGATCCCCTCCCAGTCATCTCTTCTTGAGTCTCAACAGGCCCAACTCCCTCAGCCTTTCCTTGTAAGAAGGATGCTCCAAATCCCCAATTCATAACAGCTGTACATCTGGATCTAAGAGTCCAGGTAGGTAACAGCAGATAGCTACATGAGAAGCCTCATTTGATTAGGCATTTATTAGACAAAATCCATTTGTAATTAACTGAAGTTCTGCAAAAGCCCCCTACCTCCATTTCTATCTGACATAAAAGAATCCCTTAGCTTGCAAATAAATTCAGTTAGCATATCTCCTCCACCCCGGAATTCTTTTTTTAACTTTTTTTTTTTTAACTTTTTTGAAGAAGCATTTAGACTTTATATGGGAACAGAAGTTCTGGCTAGCTGGGCCCAGAGTTTGGATTTCTGGGGTCTTTGGGTCCTGTAGAAACATGGCTGCTGACTTTTTTTTTCTGCATGCAAGGCTTTTTTCTCTTTTCCTGAAACTAATTTTGGTAATATGAATTTTTTTTAACTGCTTAACTGTACCAACTAGCTTGTTACAGTTTTTAAAATCCTATGGTATTGTATTGCCTTTGTGAAAGAATGAAAATCGTCATAAATTCTCTTACACCCTGTTCTAAAATCCCTAATTTAAAAAGTGTGCAATGTTTGTTTTCTTTAACCTAGACCCCATGAATTGGTGAAGTATATTTCAAATAAGATAATCAATACAGTATTAGTCAATGATGAATTTTTAAAAAAAACATAAATTGCCTTATACAATCTCATTATCTCAGCACTGCAAAATATTGCTATTTTAAGGCAATAATCATAAAAGCTTGCTTAATTAAAACTGCACACTCCCATTTGCAACAAATGGAAGCAGAAGAAACAAAAAAAAAAATACTGTGAATATTTTGGGTTACAGCAAACTGTCATCTTAGAAAGAGCAGTGTAAGAACCTCTTGACATAACAGGCAGTATTTGTTCAGATGGAACTGAAAAGACTGCAGGAACAACTGAGATATGATCTTGGTATCTGCCCTGGACATTTACAGGACACAAGAGAATGTTCTACCTATAAATACTAATGAAAAAGAACGAAATGTGAAATTCTAGTCCCACATTATTAAGTGTAATTTTAAATAAGTTTTTTTCTTTTAAAAATAAAACTAAATTAAAATGTAGTGACTTAGTGCGTAGTATTTTTGAGGGCATTTTCGCTCCTACTCTGCAAACACTAGAAAACTAGAATATACTAATGGAGCAAGACATAACTACCCTTTGTTACAGGCAAAACATAGTTACAGGGATGCAGCAAAACAGTGGCAGGGAGGCATAGGATCATAAACTCATATATAGACTCATAAATACACAGATCATATTCCTCATTCCCTGCAAAAATAGGATTTCTACTTTAACAAATACCTCAGACTCGGAAGCTGCTGAGAAAAATCCAA
Organism: Corvus kubaryi; assembly: GCF_017639235.1. Classification (NCBI taxonomy): domain Eukaryota; kingdom Metazoa; phylum Chordata; class Aves; order Passeriformes; family Corvidae; genus Corvus; species Corvus kubaryi. The sequence continues at coordinate 6,242,515 of NW_024580671.1, forward strand.
CAGAATGGAGACATTTACAAAAAATTCAGTACATTTTCAATATTGGCTTTTTGAAAGACACATCATTAAGCCTTAGAATTTAGAGACTTATTTTTCACGTGACCACACTGAAATTCAAGAAAATGCACTGCAAGTCCTTGGTTTTATTTTTCTTTATGATACATTGCATTAACTGCTCTTTTCTGTCCCATTAGGATCAAACACAAAAGAATTGATGATCTTCCAGACACCTTCAATATATCTACAAGAAAAGAAAATTCTTACAAACACCTAAATATTAAAGTAGCACTTGCAGCAATTAAGATCTTTATGTTATTTAAAATACAAAGTTCCAGTAAGGCAATTCCTGATAGTTGTTTAAGGTTAACAACGCTCTTCCCTGAGCAAAAGACAGTCAATTTGTGAAAACTTCCAGGACAGGTTTTATCACTTGAACACTACAGAGTGTAAAGTAGTACTCTAGTCTGCTGTAAGCAATCATACAAAGCTGTAAAAATACAGGAATTCTTTATCCAACCACAATGCTGTGCCTCGTGCTATAAAAATAGAGCAGGCATGCAATTTCTTTTTTTGCAATAAAGCTACAGGGCAATTTTCCAGAAGAAGAATGAATTTGGAATCTTATTACAAAGACTTCCAATTAAAAATCACCAATTAAAGGAAGATGGCCTCAAGCACTTGGTCTCTAAAACTGCTTGTCAGAGAATTGTGTCAGCTCTAATGAAAGTAATTAGTAACTGAAGGTCTTAGACCACTACTTCTGTGATAAAAAGACTGTTGCAAAGGTTGTGAGACACCCACTTGGGACAGAAGCAGGATAGTATTTTATTGACATTCTGAAGTCAGGTTTCCTTACGATAATTAATTGTCTATACTTCTAGTGAACAATTAACATTATTCTGTGACGAAAAAAATATGCCAAACTTCAAACTACTTAATGAGAATGACTAACAGAAATAAAAATCTAAGCAAGATGGTAGAAAAGGAAGTATGAGCTTCAGGATAAAAACCTCACAATTTGCCAGCTTTAAGGGACAGCTTTCTACATCAAGAGATAGGCCATCATCAAGTTGTGTTGGTTGTGCAGCCATTTTAATGTGGTCAAGGACTTTAAATCAAAGGTGGACACATTCTTAGATTTGGTCCAAGCTGATGTTATGTTGGCACAAGAAAGCATTTCACAGTAGCTCAACATTTGCAACCAAAACCACGTAACAGCATTGGCTAACATGAGCTTCTATTTCTAACTACTGTTTTTGAAAATCTTTTTCACAGTCATTTTGTACTCACTTTTCTCATTCTGCAGTCAAGAGTGAATTGGAGTAAAAACATAAAATAATCAGGCCAGGCAGAGAGACTGGTAGTAGGACCAGCATTTCTAAATAACTGTTTCAAGACATACCAATATTGGCATCATTCTTTTTAACTTAACAGCAACTAGATATTAATTTTTAAGCTGTTGGGCTTTTTTTATTTTTAACATGCTGTAACAGTCATTTCCAGCTGCATGGGACTGCTATGAACAGCAGCATCTTTGCAAACACTGCCAGAATGGAAGCCAAAGGTAGCATGGAAGCAGGGTCTCCTCTCTATTCTCAACCCAAAAATACACATCTGATTTAGTTAGGCTTGCAGAACATATCAAGAAGACGCCAAAACAAAAGCACTGCTACTATCCTATTTCATGGCAATTCCTTTCAGGATGAAAAGAAAACCAGTTTCTACAAAAGCCACACCAGCATCCTCATAAAATTCACTGCAACTATTTACAACCATAAGAACTGTATTAAACATCGCATCTCTACTTTGTTTCCTTGGCTACTGAAATTACAATACCCAAGAAAGTTGTTTAAAAATTTGAATCTATTTCCTTGCCATGGAAAACTAACATTCCCCACTGAACTCTGAATCAATTTCTACCTCCATGAGTAAGGGAAATTCATATCTAGACAGACAATCAAAACCACAAAAAGATAGCAATATTTTGAATCTCTGTAATCTAATATTGTTAATACACGTTTTCAAAATAACTTAAAATATAGTTATCAAATGTATCTAAAGCTTGTATGAAATGGAATTTCCAAAATATTTAGGAAGATCTAACTATGAAACCAATTCCACTGAAATTGATACAGACCATGAAGTGGCCTACAGCTTTTCAGAAAAGTAGTGTCTAAAAAATGCAGTTAATTACATTGTGTCACCTCACAGCCAGAGAATAATTTACAAAGCTGCTAACATTTCCTCCACATAAGAAGCTGGTAAAGCATAGGAAATTCTGCAGACTACTGTAAGTAAATTTTGAGGAAAATCTTTTACTTACCAAAGCACAGCAATAGCGTGCACATTTTTAAAGCAATAAAATAATCACCATTAATATAGAAAGCAATGTTTGGTGGCGATTCCCTTTTTAAAATTTTTATTAGTTTACTTACTATTATATGCAGGATATAGCTGTGTAATTCCTCATACTATGAACATGAAAAAAATACTACTATACACAAAAAAAGGATATCGTTCCAAAACCAAAAGAACCACGTCACATACATCCAGAATTTTGTTGCCAAATATATTCCAAGAGGCAGTGCACTGTGCATGGAGTGATCAAAGAATGACCTGTAATGTAGAACAATGTCACACGGTAAGTTTCGATTTATAAAATGTAAATCCTGAACTACTGCTTCAGGAAAACACTTCCTATTAAAATATGTACTATATGGGATATTGCAAAATATGCCATAAATACATTTTCCTCCCTTTTCTGTTCAAAGTTCACGAGAAATTCCCTTTTTCAACCTGCCAAGACAGGCAGAATGAGTAAATACTCATGCTAAAACTACACTGTGAAAGCAGTTAGGAACCTGTAAGATTCTTAGCCACATGAACAGTGGTTGCAAATTGTATTAACTTTTGAGATTCCAGTGCTAAAGATGTTTTGGAAACCCATACAATGAAAACTGCACATTAAAATTACTTCACTAAGAAAAAAGCTTAAGAGACCTTGGTGTTACCAGCCTATATACTTGAAATATTTCAGATTATTGAATATTTTGCTTCTGCTACAGCTGCCAATAGAAAGTTGGAAAAAAAATCCAGATTAATTCAGTTCCTGTATCACTACATTTGCAAGTTCTAAGATAAAATGCTGCTACATTAATTAAAAAAAAAAAAGATTAAGCCATCAGAATTATTTTCACTTTCTTACATTCTTGCATTTTAAAGCCTCTTCTGAATGAAGCTGAATACAGTTGAGACAAACTAGGTGAATGACTAGGCTACTCCATATTCAAGAAGAAATTGCTGTGAAACCTGTGGAAAGCAACACTCTAAACAACTAACCTCCCTGAAATAAAGCTTCTGCATGATCTGCCTAAACACCCTGATATTGATTCATTTTGCTTTTTGTGCTGGTGGCTCCCTCAGGGCGGCCATAGACAAATGTGTGCAGGGAGTAGTTTTTCCATTTCACTTCTTTACTCCCTTACAGTATCTGTCTCTTCTGTAGTGGAAGTTCCTTAGGTCTTTGGAGAAAACCCTGTAAGGAACATGAGCTCATTTGATGAGTAAGTGACTACACATTTGGACACACAGTAGTTACTCTGCACAAATCTTTCTTTCAGTGACTTCTGTGCATTTGTGTGTGTGCGAAAACAGGGAGGAAAACACAGCTAAGCAGATTAGCTAAAAATTCTACAGAAAGAAGGAAAACACTATTAGAATAACAGCACAAGTTTAATTCAGCTGGGCTTTGTGAAAAACACTTCAGAAAGGATTTATACTAAACATTAAGCAATGGATAAGAGAAAATAAGAATGTTAATCCTGAACACATGTCAGGTAGGCCAAAAATATAAAACTTGATAAAACACAGATCTTGAGAGATTGGAAGAAATCTTGTCCCTCCTTTCTGTAGGAGGCACAGTTGAGGATCTGCATTGTCAAACAGTTTTTTTCTGTGAGAGGAGGCCAGCAAATTGCACAGCCTTAGAGGTGACAAAAAGACTAAACAGATCATCTCCAAGATCCTGCAAAAGCTTCCACTGCCCTCCCAGTCTTCTAAGTCCACTAAAATCTTCTGAACTTGGTTTAAGGAGCAGATATATTTTCCTCTTCAAACAGAAAGAAAAGAGAAGCAAGTGGTTCTAAATAAACATGACATCCAACCCCAGAAAAGTGGAAAGCTCCTAAGCATGGGGATACATCAAGTTCTTCAATCTTGGCCACACATGATAATGATAGGAAAGGAGAGACGATGTAGTCTACAGATCCTGAAAATCCACTGGAGCATGACTAGGTGTGTGTGTGTGTGTGTGTGTGTGTGTGTGCGCGCGCACATATATTTGTAGGTGCATTAACAGAAATTTAAAGTAATCATAAATACAACTGAAAGTCTTTATTTTCGGGTAACAAGATGTATAAAAAATACTATCAGAAAGTAGGCTTTTTCTTTAGTCACTTCTTTCCACAATAACAAAAGCTATGAAATCTGATTCTGACTTAATTTCTCTATAAATCTCTTTAGATGCCTTTATGCATTTAAATTACTAAAAAACCCCAGTTTTAATGGTACACTTGCACATTGTCTTTATTACTTTATAGTAACTTTTCCATTGCCTGCTTTCTGTAATATTCATGCTGATAACTCTTTGTAGACAGACATTCAGCACCCTCCTCTGGATAACGACTGAATTTCTGTTCTGCTGTTAGCTTCTGTTAGCTCAGTGGTATTCACCCAAGATAATTCCATGTTTCGCAAGACAAAAGAGCATTACAGGAGCTACAGTTGCACAAGATCTTTCCCAGAAATAAAGACCAATTCCAACAAATGGAAATTTAAGGTTATCTATCCAATAAAGATGCCAGCAAAATACTTCTTGCATGCACACTAAACAGACAGTGTCCCAGTAAAACACTTACTTTGAAAGAAACTGCACCATAGCCCAAACGCCACCATACATCAGCCCTTTAATGAGCCAAGAATCAATGTCTAGGTCTGCTATAAACCCAACCAGCCAAATAACTAGGAAAGGAGTTCCCAGCATCACCTTCTGACGGAATTCCTATGTAGAAACAAACACCAGTAAGTAATTATATTTTCAGGAACAGATTGCATAATATTCTCTGATAAACAGAACAGTCACGAAAACTTAAATTCTCAGGAAGCTTTACACTGGGGCATAAATCTTCATAAATTTTTCTCATTTCCTGTATTTACATACCTCCAATGAATTTGCAAGGAAAAGAAACCTTCCTAAAATAATATTATGAATCAGTAACTTTGTTTGTTTTAGAACTGTCTTCTAGAGACTTTGCTGCTAATCCAGAATCAAGGCAACATTAGCACTTCTTAAAGAATCCCTAAGTGTATAAACTGCGGCACAGCACATGACAATCTCAGTGAACTTTTACTACTCACGTAACTGCACTCTTTAAGTCATACTGAAGCATCTACGAATAAAGATAGGACCTTTTTTATCTTACATTATGCGTGTACATCTCCTGATGAGAGCACTAAACTCTTTCCAGATAATCAAAGCACAGTGACAATGAAATGTACAAATCACTTCAGGTCAATACTTGCTGCACTGTTATAGTGCCACAGGGTTAAAGCACAGATTGTAACAGTACTTTGAGCATCTTGATGCAATACATCTTTAAATCAAAAAATTATAACAAATCAGTGGTACCAATACTTAATATCCAGCACAACACTCTGCCTGAGTGTTGATGGATACTAAGAAGAAAACATTAACTCTTTTTAAGTTATCAAACAATAGGCACGAGGACAGTTCTTCATGCTAGAGCAGTATGTTAACCCTTACACCCTCATTTCCTGCCTCTTCCTATCTGCAGTATTAAACAATACCCTGAGAAGCAAAAGGCCTCCACGTTAGATATTTATATATTACATTATACAACAAGACTGACTGCTTCTTTCATTCAACCAATAACAATAAACAATACATAATTAGAGAGGAGATCAAAGCTCAGGATACCCAAAATGCTTCTTTCCTCAGCTACCTGAGAGTCAGTTTTGGAAAGCCTTGGCTTACCCCAACAATACGAGACCACTCAATACTTTCCTAATATTGCATTAGCACAAAAACTAAAAGTAAGGGTATGGAATCTTAGGGTTTTATTTCCTCCTGCTCTAAATAAAGCACATTTTTTTTTCTTTTGCAATTACTTTTTCCATAATAAAAAGACATTCCTTAAAGTTGAAATGTGGGGAAACCACAGTCCTGAACTTCCCATAAACAAACACACAGGTCCCCAAACCAAGAGCAGTGGTAAGATTGATCTACGCAAGTGTTATACTACTGCTTACCTTATCTGCTTTTAGTTTTCTCAGAAACGATGGACTATCATACCCCTTTGCCTGTCTTGCTTCTTGTAGATGATTGATCATCCAAACATTCTTCCTTTGTTTTGCAAGATCAAGTGGTGATTCTCCCTGTCAAGAGTATAAACGTGGGAAACATCCAATTTAAAAATAAAATGCATTTGAAGTACTTTTGAAACAGAAGATTGGCTGTTAAAAACAATACATCTTAAATCAGTTTAACTACATTCTGGCATACTTTTTGCTCTGCAGCTTACTTGACACCAAACATCATTCATTCCTTTTGGTTTTTCACTCTCTCAGAACTATAAAAGTGTGGACAAGTCAAATATTAAATGTATGATCCTGACAAGATGTACGTCCTGACAGTAATAATTGTTGCCTTTGGCATATAACAAATCTGTGTTCCACTATTCTATACACAGTCTATTAGCCTGTAAATGAAAGACTGTGCTTCCCCCTCAGCTATTGACAGGCAGCAGAAATCAAGCAAAGAATAAGAACTTGTGACCCACTGGATCATGGAAAGTCTCTGAAGTCTAAAGCCTGACTTCTTAGTTAATTCTCTGCCTTTTGGCAGAGTGAAGTTACTAATATTATGGAATGCTTCTAGGATTTTTTTTCCCACAAACTTAATGTTCTTAGGTTCATTTCAGCTACTGAAGTCCTAGGAAGAAAACATGGAAGAATAAACTGAGTGCTCATGTCCAACTTATTTCAAAACTCTGAGCTTTTACTCTGAGCTTGTGTTTCATATATTTTGGGTGCTAAGCCAGCAATGGCCCATGTTTTTATTTCTGTAATTTCAGAAAGGACTAACAGACGAAGCAAAAGAGAAACACAGAGCAGAAGATACAGGGACCAGAGGTGCCTACCAAACTGATTTGATTTTATTGCTTTTTAAACATTTAGGAAGAGAGCTAAATGAAAAAGTTACTGACTTGGTCTAAAATTATAGAGGAGGCAAGAGACAACCAATTGCAGGTACCTCCAGCTTCAGTTTTGCATTTGACTCTTCCTCTCTTCTACTGGAGTTAACTCCCCTCCTAAACAAATCATTCATGGAGGCTTGAAAAATGGCTGAATCCTCCATCGCTCGGCCCCCTCCTAAAAAAAAAGTGAGACAGGTACTAGAAACTGAAACTACCCAGAAAGGGCAATAATTACTATAGACAGAAGCGATTTCCAAGATTAAAAACTACAGTTAGCTATCTGTATCCCATAGAAAGACAATGGGAATTGAGTACTTAACTGTCATCTTTGCCTTTGAAATCTTGCTCCAAATCTTTAGGAGAGTAAATAGCACAGACTACAAATTATGAGGTGAAGCTTTTTGCTACTTAACAGGACCTTTCACACCTTCTGTGCCAGAAGTATAACTAGCAAAATCAGTTAAAAAAGAATAACCTTCTCTGAGTTAACTTGGCTTCAAAGTTATTTAGCCATATGTTTTTTTAAACAGATTAAATGAACTCCATTCTCAACAGAAATGCCTGAAATCAAACTATTGGTGCCTGTTTCATCACAAGTTTAATAGCACCTTGAATTACTTGTATCTGGGAAACTCCAGAGATGCTGTTGTTTTAGTATCACCTTATATAGCCAGACTGTAAAGATTACCTGTGGACAAGCAATCCCCTCTGGGAGTTGATCTCCCAAGTAAATCCTGAAGTTGTCTTGGGGTCCAGCTGAGCATCCCTTCCACTAGAGGGCCATGAGACACCTAGGAACTGCCTAGATAAAAAAATTGAGGGAGCTTTAAAGAAGTCTTTGACTATACTTCTCATCATCTGGCCATTTTAATATTTTCCTTGTCTTTACAGGAGTAGTGGATGGCTGACTTGCTTAAAAATTTAAGAAAAAATATATTGGGGAACTTAATCTAGTAACACACTTAAGATTGTCAGCAAGCAATAAGGCTTCAATAATATATTCAATATATATTTAAAGTATTTAGATAGAAAGAATAATCTGAAGAGTCATTATGATGGGGAAATGTACACGTAGACTTCCACGGACAAGCCTAAGATACACTGCATAATCAAGAACTACATTTAAAGTTCAAGAAATGATTCACTTACAGATTAAAAAAAAAAAAAAAAAAAATCTTTCTTAGACCTTAAGAGCTCTTTTAGGTCTTTATATCTCTCTACTAAAAAAAGGAGTCTCTGCTCATACTTAAATAAAATTTACAAGTTTTCCCCAACGATAAAATTTACAAGTTTTCCCCAGTGATAACCCGGCTCCCTGGGAAATCCTGTCCTCATCTGCCCAATCTGTCTACTGGTGTGGCAAGATAATTTCCTCAAGAAAAAAAAAATCAACCAAACAAAAAAACTCACTCTACTTTGATTACTGAAAAGCAGCTTCTAACTCTAACATTAATCTACTTCTCAAAAAGAAAAAAAGAAAGTATCTTACTACCGAAAGGAAAATATTAATTTCTTGTACAGTGTAATAAAAGGAGGGTACATAACAAAACAGGACTAACTCACTGCTTGTATCAAGCTTTGCTCTAGAATAGGAGTGCTATTGTTCAAATGCTTCACAAACTGTCATGCAAAGTAAAGAACACCTTCCTGAGATGACTGGTCCTGGTTTGTTCCAACCCTAGGCAGCCAGCAGCATGTGCCTTTCTAACACAGACTAACTGGAGCTGATAACAATAAAGTCAAACCTCGCATCTAATATTTCAGTCACTTCATCATTTGAAGATTAACAGCTTTCAGCCAATGTATTTCTTTAATCTCAGCTGTTTTACCACCATTCTTGGTGAATTCCGTGGGGTATCTGAGAAAAGGACTTCACAAGATAGCGCTGCAGAAATCTGGAAGTGACTGCATTAGAAAGAAGCCCTTCACAATTCCTTTTAATTCTGAGGAAACACGAGCCAAACACTTAACAATTAGTTTTCGGCTCAAAGAAAACTTTTTTGCTGAACAGTCAAAGGAGAGGCACCAAACTGAGTTTCTATATGCCTTTACGAATCCACCAAATTTTCATATTTCCTATATATTTACTACCACTTATCAGCATCCGTTATAAAGGCTGGATGGCAAAACTGACATTGCTCAAATGATTTTGATCCTCTGAAGATTCTAAAAACCTGGGAAGGCATGCAAGAAACCTAGACTCCACTGCGTAAGATAGGCAGTGGTCAGTGAAACCAGACACATGTCTTCTGGCATGACTGGAAAGATTATCATGATCCAGCAGGTTCAAAAACCTATTTTTCTACTGACTGCTGCTGTCTGTCAATAAAGAAGGCAAGACCATGAACTAGCAGGCTAGCAGATACTTCTTCATATAGCCAAACACAGAAATTTTTGTTACAGATTTCATAAGAGTCCAGAAATGCAGGTAAGGTGATGACTTCAGAACTCTAATCACATTAATCAGTCTGTCAAGACAAGCAAGGTATGACATACTGATTTTTTTTCCACAAAAATACCTTAATTTTTTTACCATAGGTGGCATAGGAAAATAGCTTTTCAACACAAGAAGTGAGACTAGAAGCATAATTCATCCACACAACTGACCTTACAGACCAGGAATAATATATATTCACACCTCAGTGCATGCAAGAGGCTAGCTGATTTGTTTTAAACATGTAAAAAGCCATGATTTCTTCCAGTGAGTTTTCATTCATGATTATGAACATTTCTGATATTCTGAAGTGGATGTAGGAGCTAAAAAGCTGCCAGCAAAATTTGGCTGCACCCTTAAAAAGGCTGTTCCATGCTCTTCAAGAAAACTGATGCATACTTTTTTTTTTTTTTTTTAATATAGTTCTATCACTTGTGTCCAAGCAAAATAGGCCCTGGCCATCTTAATCAGTAGAAAAAATGGTGAAAGGACCAACAAATTAAATTATGTGTTAACACATTAAAGCTGTGTTTTCAAGTGTAACCACTCTGCCTGTAGCACTCTTTAAGTGGAAAATACAAATATTTGCAGAGAAATTGAGTAGAGAATTCTTTTTCTGAAAGTGAATTCTCTGACACCACAGATGAAACAGTTTGGGCAGCAAAATGCATCTAAGTTGATATACAGAGCATCTGGAGGTAATGGACAAAACCACATCCCAAAGGCACACCTTCCAAGGCTGGAGAAGCTCCAAGTCTGTGGCAGAAATTTTAAGAGCTGTTTTGCTGGTCTAACATATGCTGGAGACGGGCTCTGTTAGTACAGAATCTAGATGCATTGTTAAGAAATTCTAGTAATCAGGCAAGTTAAGTTCACATGCAAAAAAAGAGCCCCTTTGCTTATTTTACTCCTACTGGCATTTTCAGGCTTCCAGTTTGCTTACTAGCACTGGGAGACCGACTAGAGAGAGAATTTGTCAGCTCTCTGGAAGAGGACAGAGATGTCTCACATCTCACTCCAACAACAGTCACCTCAGAACTTCACTAGAAGATACTCAGTCAGGTTTCCAGTTTTGCATCCAAATACACCGGTCTTCACACATGCAGTCTAATTGCACACCCCACTCGCCTATATTTACACATAATCATTGTTACATTATTTACTTGAGTATTTTTCATGGTGCAAAACTAGTGGTTATGCATCACTGTTAGGAAAGAAACTGCCAAATGACACATTAGTGGCATTGGTTTTGCTCCATCTTCATGATCCCACTATACCCACAATGACCTATCCTTGAGATTTATCATAGGCTCTGTTATTTCTGCCTCAAACCACTTCCAGTTAAAACAGACCAAACGTTTACCTTAATATTTTGAGCATCAACATTAGCTCCAGCTTCTAACAGAAGACTAATAACTGTAGTATTTCCTGCTAGCACAGCCCAGTGCAATGCTGTGTTTTTGTGGTATTTGTCTCCCAGATTAACCGAAACATTAAATGTAAGTAGCAATCGCGTTGGATCCACACTAGGAAAGAAAATTCTTGTTAGATCTACAGATGAACTCAAATACATCCCAACTTATTGCTGAAGCATTCAATTTCTATGAAGATCATTAATCAGGTATACTATGTAATAGCAAAGTGACATTTTTTGCTGCCAATTATGAATGACCCAAAAATCTCTTCCCACCAAAACCAACCACCATTCTGATGGCTTTTAAAGGATCTCCCTAAGACAGCTCATTCTGGGATATCACAAAACATTTGTTCTACAGTTCTAGTTTTGTGTTTACCAAAAATCTAATAATACTAACAGATTTGTAAAAATATGCACACGATTATATACTTGAAAAACGGAAGTTCAAAACATGTTATGTGTCCACTTCACAATCCAGAAGATGAAGATAAAATAGGATGAGAATGTTGATAACGGCAGGTATTGGTAAGAGCTAGCTTGTGCTCCTCCCAGCAATTGATGGAGATGGGCCCTTCCAAACAGGAATCTAATCCGAACGTTTGTTCTTTGGAGAAGTGTTATTTTTCATCAATTTTTTCCAATCATCTCCACAGGAAGGAATAGTGAATACCTCTTCACAGTACCTTCTCTCTTGAAAAAGTCATTGCACTGGGTTTGGCTGAAATCAAGTTAATCTTCTCCATAGTAGCTCCTATGGTGCTGTTTTGGATTTGTGATCAAAGCAGGATGGTAACACAGGGATGCTTTAACTATTGCTGAGCAGTGCTTACACAGAGTCAGGGCCTTTGCTGTTCCTCATGCTGCCTGCCAGTGAGCAGGCTGCGGGTGCACAAGAAATTGGGAGGGGACACAGCTGCGACAGCCGACCCCAACTGACCAAAGAGATATCCAATACTGCATGGCAGTGCGCTCAGCAATAAAAGCTGGGGAAGAGGAGTAGGAAGCAGAGAACATTCAGAGTTACAGCACCTGCCTTGCCAAGTAACTGTTACAGGTGATAGAGCCCTGATGACCTGGAAATGGCTGAACTTCTGCCTACTGATGGAAAGTAACAAATTAATTCCTTATTTTGCTTTATCTATTCAACTGTGTTTATTGCAATGCATGAGTTTTCTCACTTTTACCCTCCTGATTCTCCTCCTCATCCCACTTGGCGGGAGTGAGGAAGCAGCTGTGTGGGGCTGAGCTACCAAGTGGGATGAATTCACAATAACCATAAATGAAGAAAGATAAAAAGGCAACTGTGGAAAGAACACTGACTAGTTAACAACAGAAAAAATACTTCCCAAAAAACCCCAAAACAAGTCACTACTATATGCCACTTGGTTAACATTAAGATAAAGTCAAAACTGCACATATTACCTATGTGTTCTGTAAGCTGCCCACATTAAAGGTGTCATTCCATTTTGATCCATCATATCTACATCCTAAAAAAAATGAAAAAAACCAAAACTTGGTGAGATAAGTAAGCATACTCAAGATCCAGCAGATACAAAGTTTGCAATGAGAAGCAGTGTTCTAAGACTAATCATCTGAATAGGAAGAAAAACTAGCAAGCTTTTAGCAAATAGAATTTAAAAAGTGAAAATAAACATTAACGCCACCATTGCCAAAATACAACCATTCCAATCTATTTTGGAAACTATGAAATAGTCATGCTGCGTAAGACCAGTAGTTTCTAATTTACTATTAATCTGCAACATTAAAGATATATATAGATGGTGTATTACTACATTCAAAATATACAGAAGAAAATTAAAATGATGCACCTATATTTAAAAAGATACTTGACAAATTACTAGAAATACCACTGTCTGGATCCTACATCCTACTACATGCCAGTCGCATCGATTTTTCCACTTCCAAGCAATTTTCCTTAGTTCATAGAGTTCCAAAGGTATTAATGTATCTAGATACCAAGCTAATGGATGCCAGAGAATTTTAAAGTTGAAAAAAAGACATTAATAAAAACAACCTGCTCAGAAATAAAAATGATCTATAATCAAGTGGTGACTAAACCAATGGCTAAAAATAAATAAATAAATAAAACCATTATTACATTTAACAGAAGGTAGCCACAGAAAGACAAAAAAGCACCACCCAGACAGTTCTTTTAGACTCGTCAGAAAGGATTAATATCTAAGCATTTTTCCCTCTTTCCTCACCTGCCTAGGGAAGTTGGCAATTCCTAAACACTCCGAGGCAGATTAGACTCTCAAGCACATTTGGGCAGGTTTCACAGATCAGCACTAAAAAAATCACTGCAAGTTAACATAATGCACGACATGAAGAGTTTTCCTTACAGGCAACAGAGCTATGACAGCATTTCCTATGCCACTTCCCTCAGTTCTTACAAGGAAAATTAGATTGAAAGTGTTTCAATGAAGTCTTCTGCTAGAGGAATTCCTGACAAAAACCCAGAAAGTGAGTGATGTTGCTTTCTGTCATCCCTAGAACCTTCCCTGCTCCAGTAGTCTGCGAAATGCCCAGCACCCTGGGATCCTGACTCACGCTGCTGCTAGCCTGACCCAAGCAGTTGTTTCCCAGAAAATCCAACTTAGTTCCTCCAAAGAATTGCTTTCAAAACACCTCTAGCCTGCAGATAACTTTATATTTCTGAGTTTTTACTCTGTCACCTAATTTAAGAAAAAAATAAAGGAAATTTAAAAAACGAAGTTATGGAGGAAAAGAACAGTTACTTGATTTACTTGCTTGTACTGTTTGTTCAGAAGAGTTACATGGCTGGAGATCAGGATCCAACTCTGTCTGCCCACAGGACTTGTCTAGGTTAGATCCTTTTGAGCCTACCAGGACCACATAACCAGCTGGCATTGCCTTTAACCCCCTGTGGCTGAGATCATGAAGGAAATTAGAACCACTGCCCAATCTCAAGTTCATTCATCCTTGAGAAGCACGACTGATTCACAGCTCACACTGTGTGAACTACATTCTTGGAAGACTGTACAATTTACCACAACATGAACAATCACTCTTTCATCTTTAGATTTCATATAGAAAAGCACCTCTCTGTGACAGTAGGAACATGTTTGCGTGTAAGCAGAACAATTCCTTCAATGATTCCACCTGACAAATCCAAACTACACTTTGACACTCAGCTAAAAGAAAAAACCCAAACCCATGAGCTCCAGACTATTCCCTGCACATAAGTCACCTGGACAGGCTACAGCTATTACTCATATTCAACTACTACATTGGCTGAGGCAGACCCCTTTTCAAAGGAACTTTAATGAGAAGCAAAGCAACTAAGATCGACTTGCAAACTGCTGTATAGACGTAACAAACATGATGTAGCTGTGGATAGCAAACACGTGCTCTAACAAACCTCTCATGAAAAATTCCTTGTTATTTCTTCATATCATTACCATAACCATAGAACAAGTGAGACATTTTAGAAAGAAAGCTCTGTTCCTGCTTTTTACCAAAGAGAGGACTGAGGAAAAAAAGTAAACCTTCAGCAGCTGGTACCTACTAAGAGACTCTTTTTCTATTCTGGTGTGTACCAACAGGCACTTTAGCATTAATTTCTTGTTTAACTCTAGGTGACAGATCAGTGCTCATGAAGGGGCGTGCCTGTGCTGTTAGGACATGGTGCAAGCATTGCAAGAATCAAAGATTCCAACAGTAAGTGATGCAATGATCAAAAATTGCACATACTGCTGCCCTCTGCATGTGGTTCAAGTGTGAACACTGTGGACCACAACTGGCAAAATCTCCTCTTGTTCTAAGGTACAACTCTGGTTCTGAAAGAGAAGAAACTTTGTACATGCAAAGATAACCAGACTCAATCCTAGGACACTAATATGAGATTGCAAAAAAGCTTTCAGAGAGGCAAAAATAGTGGGGAGAAAGAGCTTTCTGCACGAAAAGGAGTTGCAGCAACTCCTCTGCTGCTTAATACTACTTTCTGAAAGCAAGGGTTGACAAGGAAGGATTCTGAAGGGCTGCTAGAGATCAGCATTAGGCTGACCAGGACATTTAACAAGCAATGGTCAAACCAGTACTGTGATGTGGTACAGCCTTTCCAAAAGCACAGAATGCATCAAGAGATCCTACTCAGAATTACATCCAATTACGCAGAAAGGAATCAGGAATGTGCTCCTCTTTAGAACCATTACTGCTTGTTTCACAAAACACAGACCTTCACAGAAAAGACCCATCACATCCTTGCTCAGAATCCTATTCTCCATAAGGAAAAGATCCCTTTCACATGAACTGCTGCCCAGGGAAAGGAAAACAGGCTTTAAAAGCATATCGTAAAGAAGATTTATCAGTAAGGGTGATGTAAGCCTGACAGTATTTCTTAATTTAGGAAAGACATGCTAGTTACTGACTGGAAGCAGAGATTTTGTAGGATTCCTATGGAATGAACAGAGCACAGACCAACAAGAAAGGTAACACACAGAACTAAACCTACCTCATTCCTTCAAACAGAAGCTCTGTTCTGAATATCCTAGTCCATCAAACACACAGTCAGTCTTGACAGTCATAAGGAAGAACACAACTGGACTTACAGTTCTGTAAGTAATGTGCTCTGAGTTGGTTAGGAAATAAAATACTTGGTTCAGAGTCTTAATGCTGGCCTGAGCTTGGTGGAGAGAAGGAGCCTCAGTGGCAACTGAGGTGGCAATGCTTAGGAACACTGCTCATGGACCACAGCACCAAAGTAACCAAGGCTGCTGGTACCACACTGGTATCTCCTAACCTAGATGCCACCTACTTCTAAGCCATAGCTCAGAAGGTGACCCTACATAGCTCGAGACATTAGTTAACATACAAAGTTGCAACTCTGAGAATAAACAAAAAATGCACTTGATGAGTAAGTTCTAGTTAAACTATGAAAATGATAGTTGAACTGTGAGTAAGATATAGTTAAACTATAATTTTAGAACTAGAATATTTCTTACATGATTTTACTCTACAAGCAACTTTATAGTCACTCATCTGGGATTAAGTTACCTCGCACATGCACAGGATGAGAACACATTATTCAACCATTCGTATACCACATCCATATCTTAACTTATTCTAGGTGAATGTTTGTGTATGCAAGGTCCTGATATGCCTCTGGCATTTTAGGTAGTGTAAGCACAATATCAAGCAGTCAAATTATACATTGAACATTTTTAAGTGCCTTCAAGATCTTTTCCAATTTTTCTTTCTCACATTTTTTAAAAATAAAGATCTTACCTAAACTTGAACTGTGCTACAGATTCTGTTATTTGATTTCTGATTATGTTTATATCATGTACTTGTCCCAGGCTTGATTTTGACCCAGGCTGACACAAACAACATGTGTAAATTCTGATACAGCCAGGTATCAGTCTCTCAGAATTCAGTGAGAGACATGACTAAATAAAAAGCAACAGCTGTCTGCTGCCCCTTGGCTGAGTAGTACTTGCTGGCATGAAAGTTGGTTCACTTCCAATCAAAGCCAGAGGGCATTTGACCAAGAGCTCCTCCCCTTCACCACGCTCCAGAAGCTAGAGGACTGGACTCAAGCCTCAGATTGCAAATTTAACCATTGGCTGCTGCAGCCCAGAAGAGAGTGAAACAGCAACACTGAAGCTGGATTCCAGCTGTCTCAAAAACAGACAAGCTAGAAATTAGGAGCAATTTCTTAATCCACCTGTCAGTTCTCTATTCAGTTATGAAAGCTGGCTCTTCTCTGACCACACTCATCCACAAAGGCATCAGGATCAGAACTAACACAGCACAACAGTCTACACTGATCCTTATTTTGATGTTTATTTAGTTGTCATTTGCCACACAGGTATTACAATTAGGTTCAGAACAAGGGCTAGCCTACTCTTGGATATAAGGGAACCCGGTCTCTTTAAAGACCAAAGGCAATTAAGTAGTAGTATATAGGGTAAGCCCACAGAAGCAAAAGCAGTTGAAGTTTCCAAATCCAAATCTCAGCACTACAAAGAAGGTGGGGAAAGAAATAAAAAGAAGAGATTAATGACCTCAGTACTAATTAAAGGAAGATTAAAAAACAGAATCATGTATTTCCCATAGCTTTTAGACAAGCCACGTAGTTTCTGTAGTTGTATGCAATACAGCTAGAGAACTATGATTTTAGGGATTGTTATTACAATGCTATTAATAGTACTAGATTTTAAACATGCAAATCAATATATGATTTTTAAAGTTCAATATTTTGAAGTGCTGTGAAAAATCACTGTTAAAATTAATTTACATTTACATCATGGAAAGAATACCAAAATCCTACTTGATAATATTTGAGGGATTTAATAAAAACCAGTGTTTTAAAAACTATTGATAAGAAGAACTGTTTTCAAAGTAACAGGTTTTCATTTTTAAGGCGATTTTTGTGTCTTTATGTATGTACTCATGTAAAGACATACAGCTTCTTTTGAATTGAAGCATTATATGTTCAAATAAACAGGACAAATCTGTATATAAACATGAAGACAAACAAAGGGAGACTTCATAATCACAGTAGAATATTTTAAAGGCTATTAGTACTTTATTAATGCTATGCTTTAAACAAGTTCACACTTGTATAATATCAGCAAGATTTTTCTGGTAACATAAAATCCCCATATAATTATATGTAATTTGAGAAGAAAATACAAAACTTGCTCCTCATGCAAACACATTCCTCTCCAATCATTATTTCTTACAAAACAACAGTTATACAAAATAGGATCAGACTCTTCTTTTGCCTAGCTTAGTCTTTACCATACACTAAGTACTGTTTTACCAAACAGATACAAACTGAATACTGCCTGGAGCAATAGCTTGGGGTTTTTTACATATACAGGTATAAGTAATTTTCTGCAGCAAATTTAGTATTTGTTTTATACAGACCAAACTCACTGATTTCATATTCTACATGACTCACTGGATCATATCTCACTTGGTATTTGAAAGAGTAAGCAGAATACAGAAGTGTGAACAGCTTTAGTAGTACTGTCATACAAGAGATGGGCTTTGACTTTTCTATATGGTTTACACAGTAAATCAAATTTGTGCTTCAGGCACATGCCTATGGGTGAGTAAATCTACAAATTACAGTGCAGGGGTGCATAGCAAAAACAGGATCAAGTTTTTGAGCAGACAGAATGACAGATGGGACACAAGAGGAACAGTAATGAATACACATTATATACACACTTTACAGATCTAGAAGTAATATAAGGGGCTAGCAAGAAGGTCTGGGGTCGTTTGGTTTTCTATTTACACAAGGAAGTAATTAGGAACAGCAATAAATTAAAAGTTGTTGACTGATATGTCACTAGATTCTTTATCCATGTATAACTGATGATTCTACGAAGAATTCTGCAACACTTGCTACCATTGTCACAGTTACATCTAAAGATTAAATTCATTAGAAATAAAGAATTAGAATTTCCATATACTACATTAGACAGGTGTGAATTAAAGCCAAAGTACTCAGACCACTGTTGCAGGAAATTAATTTAATAGGTGGCACATCAACATTGCAGTCTACAAAAAAGGACATGGAATTATTTTTATATTTATTCAAGTAAATATTTTGCATTTCCTTAATGACAGGTGTAAGTTTCAATTGTGTTCCTACTCTAAATTTTAGCAGAATCTATGTAAATATGGTATTACTTAAAATTTACCTGTCCCTTTGCTATCAGGTAAGCAACAATTGAAGTATGTCCAAACTGGGCAGCCAAATGAATACAGCTACATCCTTCTCCATCAATTAGCGACGGGTCTGCCCCATATTTCATCAGCTGTACAACCATGGATAAGTGACCCTGTCTAAATGTAACAAAACACAAAAAAACAAACAGCTGAATAACTATATGCAGGAAAACTATTAAAATTTGAATACTGAAATACAACAAAGATGTTTAGCAGTTAATTACTCTATCAGAACTCCCACACTTTAACTCATACTTTAAAAACAGCAACTGTCATGATCTGATTCTCCAACTGAGTAAGCAAATTCATTTATATGAGAAATTCTATGCATATAGTGCATTCATCACATGCAATTTGCTTAACTGTACTGCATAGCAAAAAAGACAGTCAACAAAAAAAAGTTACTTTTTAGAAATCTAATGTTTAGAAATCTAATCTGTGACTTCTTCCATACCATATATGAAACCTGCTATTTTAAGAGATGTCAAACTGGCTAGATACTCTCACTTTTTGTGGAGCTTAAAAACTGTGGTAAAACAAAAAAAGGGGGAAAAGAGAAAATTGAAGGTCTACATTTCCTCCACCGTGTGTTGAAAGCTTATGCGTCTTTATGGCATAATGAGCACAGACAAATCTTTCTTTTAGACATGGTGCCTAAGTGTCAGTACACAGCTTCTGACATGAGCAAAAGATCTTTTCAATTTTTCAGAAGCACCTTCAGACAATGCTTCATAGAACAGATTGCAGGTATGAATGAACACCAGGAAATTTAGTCAAGATTTTGTGCTATTTACACAATCACAGACTGTGATCTGTAACAAAAAGAATATAGAAGATGAAGTCTTTAATTGAGGCTAACAACCAAGTCCTCACCTTTAGCAAACAGATTATTTTGATACATTAAATCTTCTAAAAGCTGATTTTCCAAGTCTCTTTTTGCCATCTACAGTTAAAAATATTAATATGGACACTGTTTCTTTCCCACCCATTTCTAGGTGGTTGTCTGAAGGAGCAGGTACTGCTTGAAGGCTGTCTTCAATTTTTTCCAGCCATATGTCGTTCTCTGACCATCTTCTAGATAAGAAACCTGATTTTAAGTGTATCTTTAAAAAAATCCACACATGCAATAGAACACTGCAAGGACAGTGTCACACAAAATCATCCCGAGACCCATCTGCAAAAGTGCCACTGAACTCCAGACAACTTGACAAAAACAAGATCTCAGAAGTAAGAGCAAGGTAAGTTGCCTATACTTTGCTTGTTGTTCTATTGTAGCAATCATCTTCCTCTACATCAGAAAAAACCACATGCTGAAAGCTCCTTTATTTCAAACATGCAACATTCACAGTGAACTCAGTTATTAAAGA
Source organism: Corvus kubaryi (assembly GCF_017639235.1). NCBI lineage: Eukaryota > Metazoa > Chordata > Aves > Passeriformes > Corvidae > Corvus > Corvus kubaryi. The sequence continues at coordinate 6,262,732 of NW_024580671.1, forward strand.
CTGAATTAATTCTAGTACGAAGTATTCCCATAAAATACAACCATTTCATAAAACTATCAGTACTCCATGTTAAGCAAAGAAACAGACAGAAAATTTCAGAAGACTTTTCCTACCTTGTTGCCCAATGAAGTGGGGTAGAATTTAAATCTCCCCCAAGCTGATCAACAATAGCACCTTTTGATATATAGTATCTGGAATAACAGAAAGAGTAAACATTATTGCTTGTTTTGGTTAAATAGAAAGGACACAAGTGAGCATGTTTGACATAATGCAAAACAGGCAGTTAGAGATCAGAAGACCAGAACCTTTTCTTGCCTTCTTATAACATTCCTTTTTAGAGGTCAAGCATATAATTTCAATTTTTTTGCATTCCTGACAAGGGTTGGGAGACTAGGGATGTCTCCTACTGTGTTTTAAACATTACGCTATTTCCTAGTTTTATTCTATAAACTAACTGCTATATCCAGTTGTACAAACTGTGCTACTACAGAAGCATTATGGGGCTGTTGCATTAAATACAATTCTGAATTACTGGTAGAAGATTATGATGCTAGAAGACTATAATTTTTAGATAATTTTGGCTAAATAACAGAAGTATATACCATTAGACTTGCAGCTTGTAAAATCATTGGAATAACCCTGCTGAAGTCATTGATCCCAGAGATCACACTTAAATTTAAGTTACACATTTAGTGAAGGACTAAGATTTTTACATACTTCTCAATCATTATTAATCAAAGGAAAAAAACCATCTGAGTATTTAAAAAATATTTCTAAATGATGGACTAGAAATTATTTTTCCCTTGAGAACATTTATGGAAAGATAGCTATCTGTAAAAACAAAAGAAGCTACCTATTTTTAACTGCAACAATTCACATTCATAGTCATTTGCAATGTTTCTGTGAACTGTTTTCATTGCTGGGACACTAAGCTAGCAATATTATTTTTCCTTTGTGAAAGAAAATGCATGCTGTAGAAAGGTATCAATGTTTCTAAACACAGGCCTTCCCAGAAGGTTTCTAGTTTTTCATTCACCACTGTCTAACCTTTGAAAAGTACTACCTAGCTGTAGATTTAAGTGTTTGCACATTTCAAATACCTGTGCCTACAGACCTTTCACTTCGAAAATACCTGTCAGGTATATATGAACGCTGCTCTTCCACCCACACAAGCTGTCCTTCAAATCCTCAACATTGAAGTTCTGGCACCACAAACTCTGCTAAGTGTTTCATGACACAGCAAGAAGAAGGGCAACAAACAGAACAACTTGAAAAACATTACTCTTAAGTAACTACCTTCATTTTCTAGAGTGCTTATGGATTCAGAGAATGAAATTTCAAAAACAGCCCTTCTAGGAACCTTTAGGAACAGAAACTGAAAAATGCATGTCACTCTAAACACAACTATAGAAAAAGTTCTTTTACACAGTTGCTTTAGAGCCATCAGACACAATGGAGTACTTCAACAGACTTGCCAAAGGAAAAAAACAGTGTGTAAGACAAATAAGATCTGCTCTGATTGATGCAGGACAGTCCACTCCACTGGTCTCCAACACTAAAAGAACAAAATTTTAACATCTCTGCAGAAGTTAAGTTCTTTAATTTCTCCATGAGAAAAAACGAAGATCTTGTCGAAGTCTTGGTCCCATCTAGGTGAAAACACAAAGCACATATATGGTAAAGAAACAAAGTAATTTTGTTACAGTGAAGTATCAGCTACTAACAGGAGCTATTAAGTCCCCCTTGGGAAGGAGCTACAAAGGAAATCTTGTCTAGATAAAAAGACAGCACAGAGAACATTCACAGTCAAAGCTTGGATTCATCTCTCTGATGTGACAGCCACTCATAGGGAGGTGAACACTAAACAGATTGTCTTCATTCAAACACTGGTCCTTGCAGAAAAGCAGAATATGTTCAGATTACACTGACAGCAGAACTGCTTACTGGTTAGTAGGTTTTATTTAGAAGGAAGAACTTGCAGTTTGACAACTGGGAAAAGACAAGGCGACAATCTCCTGCCAGATGGTGCATTGAAGTAACATTTTATGTTTCTTTAAGGGTGTTTTTAGACTTAGTTGAGATTTATCACTGCATTTTGGTTTCAGTACACAAAAATGGTAAGATTTTTCTGCAAAACCAGACTGAGAACTTAATCTCCTTGTCTAAGCAGATCTTGCAGAAGGAAATTTGTGCTAGATGAGAAGATCCCTGAAGAAAGAAAGAACTGGGCAATCCCACTCTCAGTGAGTCATCTAAGCTTCCACTAGAAGATGCCAGGCATTCAAGTCCTATTTAAGCAAGCTACTCACACTCAAAGCAAGCAGATCTCAAAAGAGGTCACCTTAAGAAGAAAATACATCCACTGATCTCCACATTAGGATCACTAAGTCTTTGGCAGGCATTTGAAAACTACCTCAGCTTGCATTTGGTGCTTGAGGAATCAAAGTGCATGCAGTCACTTACTAGAAGAAGGAAAAGTAGAAGAGAAATCTTTGTCTGGAGAAAGCTTGACACAGGGGATGGGGACATACAGGCAGTAAGTAACTGTAGAGACATAAGGCCATTTTTTGCATTTTTACAAAACCAAGTTGAAGACATACCAAGACATCAGTGACACGATGAAAACACAACAGTGTTGTAGACACTTATCCCTGATTCTACAAAAATATGAAAAGGTTCTGTCGTTTTCCTTATCAATAGGTCCCACTGTTACCTACACTGGAACACAAGTCTCACAATAGACGGGATGAAGAAATACTAAAAAGAAGAGAAGTCTAATTTCAAGCCTGCACTCCCCACAGACAAGCTGCTAAGCTACTTCATTGGAAAGAACTTATATAGTCAACACCCACTAAGCCAGACACTGAGATCTGGTATCACAAGAGTAGACAACTTTATCTCTGTAGTACCAAGCTTGGTAGCCAACATATTTAATGAAATTATCCACTGCACATAATGGGGAAATAGAGAACACTTGGGGAAAGATATGATAGGCTTGAAAACAAATAAAAACCACTAAATAATTTAATTCTAAGGAAATAAAATTAAGTAGTGTCTTGCAAAAAAGAGAGTGAGAGAGCACATAATAAGGTGATATAAATCAAGATCCCCAAAAGACAGAGGAACCTGAAGTGCAAGAACTGCATCAAGAAATGGGAATTTTAGATACAGTTAGACACATCAGTAGTCACATGCACTCTAGTAAACAGCAGGAAGAAAATGCAATGCTGTATGTCACAGTGGGAGAGATGCATTAATGGACAAGAGCTCTGACATATTGTCAAGGAAAAAAGGACAAATTGGACACATTAAAGACATTCAGTTGTCCTAAAAAAAGAAATCAACATTTTTAAGGACATTAATTTTTGTTTAACAAAAGTGTAATACATACTTCACCAGATCTATCCTGTTGTTGATTGCAGCCCAGTGGAGAAGTGTTACATTTTCTTTGTCTGGTTGTCGTACATCATAACCAGCTTCCACCAACTCTCTACATCGTTCATATATTCCATACCTTGAAGAATAAAACAAGATATGTCAAAATGCTTACCTTAGATGAAAATGCATTCAGCAAACACCATACTTTTGGTCACAATACAAAATCTTCAACAGAAGAGAAATGAAGAAGAAACTTTTCTATAGGATAACAAATTTCTTGGAACAAGAAGCTTCCACTGGCAAGTTACATTAATCGAATCAGGATATTGCAGAAGACTTGTGTCCATAGAAAACCGTACTGCAGAGCAAGGCAAAATATCTACCAGCAGCATACTAAATTAAAGTAACCGTTCACTTCCCAGGGACTCCACTACATTTGCTTCTCCCACTTCTGTTCTCCCTCCCTTTCCAGCTCTTGACGACCAAAAAAAGCTTAGTCAGCTGATTTGACAGTATCTTCCTAAAATGCAGGAGAAGATAAGTTCATCAAGCCAACTACAAACACTAGCAGCTCAAATATTTCCCATTCTTCTCAAGACAACAAATAGCAATCTTCCTGATAGAAGTTAGTATCATTTTCTTTTTTAGGCCACTTCAGAATTCTGCACATTAATACGAAATCTATTATTTAAGAGAACTATTAAATGTGATGTACCACCATTTGAAAAAAAATTATGCACATATTTGAAAATTGAAGCAAATTAGGAAGCATAAACATCACTTAGGCATTTAATGTAGGAGTAACTCCAACATTAAATAATGTTTGCCCTGGTGCTTACACTGTTTTACCACCTATTTTTGGGTCAAAAAAAAACAATGCAGAAAAGGAAGTAAAGATTACATTTTGAAAATCTGTACATCCCATAGGGATTTCTCAAGTGTCAAGGAGGAGAATGTGGGAATGCCTTGCAATCAAGGTCAATGCCTTGTGACATCTGACTTCTGCTAAAACAGAATTTTAACAGCCTCTCAAAGTTGGGATTTAACTAAGTTTTTCATGTGCTGCTTCTATGTTCTACTTTCTGCAGAAGAGATAGCCTTAGAAAAGGCTCTTCTGCTTCTCATCAGCTTGCATAACTGATGCAGAGACCTTCTTCCTAGGGTAGTTACCATTCTTATTTTTTCTTTAATGTATTTGAATCTGGAACCTCAATCTGGATGAATGTTCAAATTACTCAAGCCAACAAAACTCAGGAATGCTTTCTAAGCCTACCACAGATTTGAAGCACAAAAATTAGTTGGATGCTATTAAAAAGTACTAGACATAACAGCCTACTTAGATCATGTTGTTTTCTATTTCTTAGGAAAGTTGCATGAGAAATTATGAAAAATGCTGGAAATTGTCATACTAATTATCTTTTCAAACACTACAAGAGATGAGAACAAAGCCTATTGCATGCAGTACATACCAAGTGGCAACACACTTGTAAAATGTGGTCCTTCAGACTGAGTAAAAAAGCAGCAGTTATGAATAATTTTGACAACAAAGCCTTTTTTTAAATCCGTTGGAGGTGGAAAGACATTTGGGTTACAGTGACTTAAAAATGTGCAACCAGCTAGACAAGATACACATGCTCAGACAAACGTAACTGCTAGGAAAACTGGTAAGGTTCTAAGTCAACCCAGTCTTTAGGCACACTTGATCTACCAAGTCCTAGTTTAGATCAGTAGTGCGGCCCGATGAGCTTGTACAAATGGCTTAACACATACATACCATTCCTGACTTCTCATCTCAGCTGGAAGGGCCACTGAAACAGGTTAGGACTACAAAAGGCAGGTCAGCCAAGAACAAGGAGTCAAGAGACAGTAGGAGAGATGGGGGAAAGAAGGACTTCCAAAAGCAGGACAGCAAATTCTGATTTTCCTACAGTACAGTATCACACTGCCATATTACAGTGTCTGAAGGCAGCCTGGAAAGTGATTCATATAGAATGGCAATACAACCATTTGTTGACAAGCGGTTCTACTCCAATTAGCTGTTATGACACCCCTTCCTGCTCGAGATAGCCTGCTGTCTTCACTTAAAGTACAAACTGAAACCATAATGTAAGAAATTATTGACCTAAGCACTACTCTTAGGTTTAACAGTCACCAGCAAAAAAAAAATGTATCGCCTAAAGCTGAGTTTAGCTGACTCTCCTCCTGTTTAAGTAAGCAGTACAAAACAGCAAGTAGGAATTTTTAAAATAAATTATTCTAAGTTATCAGAAAGATACAAAGAACACAAGGATACAACAATGTTAACTTCCTATAAAGTGTAAGAAGCAATCATGTAAAGCTTTCATGCAACGGATTAGGATTTTCCTCACATGTATTTGTTTCGGGTGGGATCAAGTTACTCTTCTTCAGAGTGGTTCCTATGAGGCTATGTTTAGTATTTGTGAGCAAAACAGTGTTGATTAACACCAATATTTTAGCTATTGCTGAGCAGTGCTTACACAGAGTCAAGGCCTTTGCTGTTCCTCATTCCTTGTTTTGCTTTGCTTGTGTGTGCAGCTTTTGCTTTATCTATTAAACTTTGTTTATCCTTAGCCTTTTGGTCAATTTCTCTATCCCACCAGAGGGAAGCAAGTGAGCAGCTGTGTGGGATTCAGCTGCCCAGCAGTTAAACCACTACATCACTATTGGCCAGCTATGGCAAACTGCACATACGCTTTAAGACGAGTGTCCTACCAAGTTGACTACACAACACAAAATGAACCTCCTGAAAGTAACCTTTGATTCCTACCCAAGTTTTTGTTAGACCATGCTGCCAAGATAGGTATAACCAAGAAGCACTATACAATCTTGGGGGAAGGGGGCAGAGGGGTGATTATTCTTTGGGTTTTTTTGTGGGGGGAGGGCTGGAAGGGTTATTTGTTGGGTTATTTTATTAAAAGCAGAACTATAGTCCTACAGAAAATGTGATGCTATTTTCTGAAGAACTTGGCTTAAGAGGTATAAAAACAAAGGAAACCTGTCACAAGTGACCCTGCAGCCTGTTGAGGCAGAATGCTGGTGCCAGTGCCTCGGCAGAAGTTCCCACAGAACGCTCCAATTATGCTCCGCTGACGTTTACAAATACCTCCTTCTAGAATTCACCCGAACACTGTGGTGAGGCCCTGGGCAAAGACTGCTGGCATGGCTTCAGATACAAGAAGGAATAGTATGAACAGATTCCTTCTTTGGGCATAGCATCATAGACTTCCCGTTCTTCCCACCAGAAGGCAAACTACAAGTCACAGTACATGGTACTACTTGGCTACAAAATAGAACACAAAATTCTGCATTACATCAGAACAGCCTTTACAGTAAAACAAAGCTCTTTCCAAAAGTGATACTGAGTATGAGGTATACAGCAATTTTTTAATTTAAGTCACCCTCAGTTTGTCTATTCCTAGCCATTTACTTTTGGTACCTTGAACTCAATCATAACTGTTTACTAAAGATGCAGCACACAAGGTATAATTTTATGAATCTTCAATTTATTAAATTGTCAGAAGAGGACTTAAGGATCTTGACAGACAAAATCTGCCTGGCAAAAAAAAAGTTAGGAATTTACAACAATTTGCTCCTCTTCCTGGAAACAGCAGGCTCTCTACTATTAAATAGAACACTGAATCTGCTGCAGTTATGGTTTCTTGAGCTCTGTTGCAGAAGTGAAGCATTCTTCTCTCACATACAACCTACAGTCTTCCGCCACCAATTTGCTGCAGCTGACTTCAAGGTTCATGATGCACTGTTTGGTTAGAAAATGACAAAGTCACCTATTTCAGACACAGTGTAATCACGCTTGTAATGTTATTATAAAGGGCTCTACACCCTTCAAGAGTAATGGAGAGAAAGATTCAAATCCTCACAGGAGACTGATATATTCATCTAACAAATACTCAGCAGCTGAGTGAATTCTAGAGGGTGATGCTGTAAACATCAATATGGAACATAATTAAAGCATATTATTGAGCATGTCTTGTTCTGAAAGAAAGAGGATTAGTCCAGGGCAAGAATACCATTGTGCAAGCTCATTTTGCGATCACAGTCTCTAAGCTATTTCAGTAACTAACCTGTAACATTTTATTTGTCATTGCAGGTTAAAGATATTCTGACCTTAATACTTTGAAAAACAGTACCCTACTGCCTTCTGCATTTTAAATATGTAATCCATTTTCTACTCTTTTGCCTACAAACACATAGACTCTTGAAAATAGACAATGCCAGCTTTACAGCACGATTAACATTAAATTTGGCCACAATAATAGGAAGGAATCTCTCTACACTGAGCACATCACCATGCCAACAAAGAGTAGGTAAACCAGGAGCTCACTCCCTCATCTTGCTATAACTGTAACTCAAATCAAAGCAACTGAAATTAACTGAAAATGCAATTAACAGAAAATGGATTTTTTTTCTCTTTTCAAATCTCATTCCCATGAATAATGATGGTAAATACTAACAAAGCCTTTAACACATTCTCAAGGTTTTCGTGTTAACAGTAAGACAATTTTGTTTTCAACAGAAAAGGTTTAACTTGAGCTGCTTAATGGACTATTAACAGCAGTGTTGAAAGACAAAAGAAATTCAGCTCTTACTGAATACTGTTCCAAAGCCCTAAATTGTCTCGACAGTTGTGGCCATATTACTAATGTGGTTAAAAAAGTCCCACTCTTCCACAAAAACATCAGGTACATTTCACTTTCAGCAATATAATCAACCCCATGGGCACAAATAACCAGGAATAATGGATGTGTATCTGTGTCACAGTCCGTCCACTCTCTCCTGTGAGTAGCTGAAAAGAGCCAGGAATAACTCTTCCTCTGGCCAACCCTTACCAATTTTAATCATTCAATATATAGCTTTATTTTTATCAGTTACCCTATGACTGATGAGAAATAGTCATGAAAAAAGCATGAATCCAACAATTTTTTCCTTTGCGAGACTCAACATAATTCATATTTTATGCTGCACTATTTCACAATGCACAGAACTTCATTTTGAATGATCTCATTGAATAAAACGTAACAGAAAAGTTAATCTTGTGATAATGAAATTGTAACACTTGAGTACAAGGAATCAATCTTCCAGATGTCACAAAAGCACTTATTAGTATCATTAATCTTTAATACCCATGTTCATGATGGTCATTTAACTTACTTTCAACAAAGCTGGAATTTGATAAAACTCCCTAAAAGCCAAAAGTGTCTATTCACTCTCAAGAGAACTGAAGAACACAATGCGAGGTTTAATGTGTCTCAGATTTTGTTCTCCTACTGACAGCCCACCACATGCTTCTCTACTTGTGAACTTCAGCTATCTCTCAGTTTCTCAGTTTAAAGATTTAAAACAAAATGAACAGCAACTTTGTCACATTAACACAGGACGTTTCCCAATACATCATATTAAAAGTTATGACTGCTGCCTTGGATGACAGAGGGCTACTGGTGCCAGACAACAGAAATAAATGTACCCAATCACCATTAAATTTCACCTTTAAATCACTTATGACAGTTTTGGTTTTGTTTTTTTTTTTTTTTAAACAAGACTCCATTCCCTCCCTGGAGCTCCAGTGAGAACTCTGAATATCACAGAGGAACAAAACCAAAGGCAAGCATGGATGATTTTTTTACTATTCCTTTGAAAACAGTTTTTTAAATACAGATGAGTGGCCTGCTTCTGCTTTCAGAAGTGGAGACTTTCTATGAACCAAACAATTTTGCTATAGCCAAATATAATATGGCAAAAAATTACATATACATTCTAACATCTGAAACATGAAGGGCCAAGACAGTGCTACTTTGAAAGCTACCTAGATGCTCTTGGACATGTTTACAACAAAGTCAGTGAAAAGTGCTCTTTGTATGAATAGGTACTAAACCCAAACACTGTGATTTTTACTCCAGCAAAATTTTCTACAAAATAAAAACAGAGACTGACTATTTTTGATACAAAGCATGCCAAGGGTCCCCAGGTCTTCCGGAGAACTCATGAGGAGCATAATGGGGAAAAAATACAAATACCAACAAACTCTCTTCAATGAGCCAAACCACTGTTTTCTATATGAAGCCTTAATGTGATTATAAGAAGTTATTATAATTGTAGCTCATACCATATGAGCGTGTTAATTTGAGTCCAATCTACAGATTAAGAAGATATAGCACTGAAACAGTTCAATAAGATATGATGCAACATACAAATACTTATGGAAAAATGTGAGGAGTTTGCAAGGTCGTATTTTTCCTTGCTGAAAAACAAAATTGAGCACAGCAATTTACTAACACTGTTTTATTTCTGTGTAATCCAGTGTCAATAAAAACATGTCAAAATAGAATTCTACATTCAAACAGCATATATGAAATATAGATGAGTTTTAGATTTTTTCATCCCATTTTTCTCACCATCACCTTTAAGGTTTAAGGAACTATAATCTCAATTTTCATGTATGTTGGAACAATAACATAACAAATTATTTTTTCCAGGAGAAACTGGAGTTGGGAAAAACCCCACCCAAACCAAGAGACTGAAAAATCTTACTATATTTTAATTCTTATTATATTTTGCTACATCTTGCTTCAACTTACTGAACTGCTTATGGGAAGCGTTCTAGGAGACTGACGGGTGGTCCTTTTTTACAAAAACTTTGTGGTATCTTACTTACTTAGCACTGAACTAAAAAGTAAGGAAAGTCAGCAGATATTTTAATCTCAGTGAGTACTAATTTTAGAGGACAAAGGGGAGAAGATAAGATCACCTATTTTTTTATACATAAATGTGATAGGTTATGCTTTTACAAGTGCAAATAACTACATCATTTTAGTAGAAAAAGCGTATCTTTTCAAGAACACTGAATTAATGTATCAGCAGCATTATTTATTTTACTGCAAATCTTATAATACTTGGTGGGTTTATTTTCTACCTTAAATTTCAGACATATTTCACTTTATGACAGACATTTTTTATAACATGGCCTTCAAAACCTAGTAAATGCTTAAATAAAAGTGTGTCTGAGAGGACACAGCCTCAAGCTGTGCCAGGGGAAGCTTAGGCTAGATATCAGAAAAAAATTCTTCACAGAAAGAGTGGTTTGGCATTGGAATGGGCTGCCCAGGAAGGTGGTTGAGTCACCAACCCTGGAGGTGTTTTAAAAAGCCTTGATGAGGCACTCAGTGCCATGGTTTAGCTGGTAAGGTAATGTTAGGTCACAGGTTGGACTCGATGATCTCAAAGGTCTTTTCCAACCTAGTTCATTCTGTGATTCTGTGAATTCTCCTCCTAATCAGGGAAGTGCTGCCTGGATACCACAACTTGATCATGTTGACAGTCCCCCTTCCCTGCAATATTAACCATTAGGGCTACAATACGAAACTGCAGTCCTTGTGGTGAGATGTCAACTCAGACCAGTTGGTTCTTGTATGAGGAGACTAGAAAAGACTTGTAACAACTCAGCTGAAAGCACAGATCAGCCTGAATCTGAGGGTTAACAGGGACAAAGGTATTTTAGGTTTCCAAATACGCAGTGAGCATACAAGAATAGAAGTAGGTAACTTGTAAAACCACTTCTGCTGTCAAACACACTTCCATACTTTTATAAGAAACAGCTAGTTTGATATTGTGCCAGTATTGTAATTTCTAAAAATACCCTAATATGAGTATTATAGGTTGCAGTGCTACCATTAAAGTACTTAGAGCAACAATAGCAGAGTCAGACATCTGTTTCAGGGAGCTAAACTCCTTACAACTCCAAAAATGAAGGAAAGTACATACTTCCTACTCCTAAACTGGGCCTGTGTCACATGCAGAGCTGCAAAGCTGCTTTCTTATAGGAAAAAAATGTAAGAAAAATTTTGTCTTGAGAAGAAAAAGGCAAATAGCTCTCTAAGATCCATAATGGCTCAAGCATTCAAATTGAAAATACAATATTAAAAATACAAATCTTACAGAACTATCTCAGCTCATTGAAGAAAAGTGATGGTGGTGACAGTTTCTGAATGGCAAACAGTAGCAAACTAAAAAAAAGCATCATGACAACTCTCCAGAAAGTCTTGTAAATTAGTATCTGCTACAGGACTGTGGAACAAACAAATTTGTATAATACATCTGCATAAAGAGGGCAATTAAATCTGCACTCAGTTTACTCCTACAGTCCTCCATGAAAGTTAGAGACACATTCTTTCTAACCTATAAATCAATCAAACCCTTATGTTTGCATATAAATGTTGCCTGCTTACCTGTAAATCATCACTGACAGAAAATAAACATCAGTACCATTCTCTCTTCCAGCAATCTGTCCAGCAACCACCTATATTTACAACTCACCACAATTCCTCCCATTTTTTTTATACAATGATCAAAAATCTGTCCTAACAGTAATTTTGCAGAGGTTACTTCTGAAATCTTCCACTACTGGATTGAAAAAATACAGTTTACCTTCCACTTTACACAAATAAAGCAACCCATTTTACTGTTTCTAACTGATAAAGACACAGACAAATCTAACATTCAAAAATAAACTTACTGCGTGGCTTTGACAATGTCCCAAGTGCTGTAATCATCAATGTGGCTTTTCCGTCCAAGAGATTCACTGTATCCATGGTTGTAATGGCTTTGAGGTTTTATTTCCTAAAAAAAGACAAACTTGCTTTTAGAACACCCAAATTAGGAAGTTTCTGAGGAAAAAAAAAAGTTAATTTTATAAGCAAAATTAAAACCAGTACCCAGTTCAATGTACTATAAAGCTACCTAAGTGTAACAGGGGTACATTTCTACATTTTGGAAAGCAGGCTACCATATTCCCCAGTATAGTTTTCAAACACTTTACAGAAAACACGACTTGCAATCACAGGGTCCTGCCAAATCCTACACTTTTTTTCCTACCTGTGTTTTTACAGAATGCTAACAAAAACTAAGAACAAATTTCTTTGGTTACTATTGGGCTTGGGTTTTTATTTTTTGTTTTGCTTTACTTTGCTTTTACAAATGCAACATAACACAGCTAGAAAAGCTATTTGCCATAAACCGACAAAGTCTCAGTATGTTTCTACAAATTAATGTTGCATTTCAAATAGCAGAGGTTATCTGTGTATGTTTAAGCTGTGGCTCTCAGAAGTAAATGGCATGACCATGATGTGTGCTTCGACAGATACAGCTCCCTGACTTAATTCTGTTGATGAAAGGCAACACTTTCAGGCTCAGTGCTTCCCCTGTTGGAATCTATACTCAAACACTGTATTAACAGATCACTAGGGCAGCAAGACACCATTTTTCTTTACAACACTCAGTGTTGTAAAGTGCAAGCTGAAACTGAACAATTAATTTTATACATCTTCTGGACAATTTCCTATGCGTTGCAGATACTATAGCCGATTGCCTCTGTGCACCAGCCATGCAATTCAGCATAGCTGCATAAAAAACTATGAAAACTGCAATATGGGTGAAAAAGCAAAAAAAAAGGAACAAGCTCTCTGCACGTTCTAAAGATACATCTCAGTTGATTTCATTAAAGTGTATTATTTACGTTCAGTTTTCCCCAACATATACTTCCATGAGAAGAATTTTTATCTTTAATCTAAATCTGGAAAAACTTTTAAAAACCCCATGAAAGGTGTTTAATTAAACAGTTTCAACTCCCACTTAGTTACTGCAATGAGCTACCAACTTGTTCATTATTATACTAGACAGATTTTTAATTTTTTTTTTAAATAAAGAGAAATGAGTCAAGACAATGATCACGTAGTGCACCTAACCTTAAGAAGGATTCATAGTCACAAAGCTCCACTACTACCTCTCCTTAGAGGCATACGTTGCCCTGTTAGCTTAACTGACTAAGAGATATATTAGGGTTAGGGAGAGTTCCTATTGCCAGCATGAGCATGAGCAGGCCTTCCTATTTCTCATGTTCTCTCAGCTGGGCAGTAATTTCTGCAAAAGGAGCTGGTGGGCACAATGAGAAATAACTGCTTATTGTGCCCAGTTGGGGCTAGTGAGCCAACGTGTTTTCTTGCTTCCCGGGACATTAACCCGCTCCCCACTGAATGAATGGGAGTTTAAGTTAACTGCCCTCTAGCGCTCAGATGTTAATTCATCTTGGCTGTTACTTCACAATAACTATTTCTACTCTAAAATTATTACATACATTATCTATATCTTTTAAAGACGCTAAAAAAAAAAAAAAAAATATTTAAGTCTGAAACCCACATTTTAAGTATTTCCAGATTTCAACATGCTGAAGTACCACTTAGGCAAAAGTCTAAAAACTCTGGATACCAGTTATAACTTCAGAGTAAACTATCAAGAAATTAGTCTAGTTGCAAAGCTGAAAACTCTCAGTATTTACTTAAAAATTGAGTAACTTCAGTTGAGCATGTTTGTATTTGTTACATACAATATACCTATTTCAGACAGGAGGAAAAAATCCAAGTAAGAATTTCTAATGCATTAAGTACATTTTGTTGCACTAAATTAATATAGTAATTTATATAGTTAGATAAACTATGAAAATTTATACTCTAAAAAAAAATCTTTCACAAAATTGAATCATTTAGAGCTTTATAACCAGAACACAGTTAACACTGATACTAGTGCAGCAAGTCTTTGTTATCAAAATAGACTTATTCTTACGCACAGCTTTTCTTCAGAAAAACAATTTTTTCCGTTTCCACAGTACCTAAGTGATCAGCAGATTATATCTTTTCTTGACCACAATGTCATTCTGCAGCATTTAATTTTTCTTTCCAAGCCTGAAAAATTACCTAGATGAACCAATTAAGCATAGCCGGCCCAGCAGGAAGGTTGCTCTGTTGCCATCTCTACAGGAGAGACAACCTAAAAATGTAACAGGGCATCTGCTGTCATCCAAGTCATATGTTACAAACAATCCTCTTATAATTCAGAAGCATAGCTTTGCTTTGTATCTGAAGAAGGCAACAGCTTAACCAAGCCTTTTTTCCCTCAGCTACCAGGTAAGCCAGAGTGTTATCTGGAGTAAAAGATGCTGGAAAAGATACCAGAGATCATTACAATTTAAAAGAGAAAGTAAAATATAAGAGAAGGCTATATTCATTAGTTTGTTCCACATTATTTTTTTTCTTGTCCATCATATTAGGAAAAAAGCAGGATTTATACTATCTCTGTTACCCCATTATTACACCACACATCTGCAGCAGGATTTTACATATCAACTTGTAATGCTCAGACCCTGAAAAGCTAGAAGGATAAGTAGGCAGAGACCTGAACAAAGAAATATTCACTGTCCTGGAGCATCTTGATGAGGAGACAGTAGTCTGATGTATTTTTGAGCCTCCCACAGCTACTGGAAGGGGGAAAAGTCTCTCATCTAACAATTATTAAAAACAAACTGAGAAACTCTGGCTGTCTTTCAGTCATATATTAGTGTACCAGAGAACACTATTTTTACTAACCTGCATTTTCCTGACCACTTCAAGCATGCAAACATGGTTTCCGTTCCCTTGAGCCTACAGTAGCCAGTCAAGAGAGCATTCTCAAGCAGTGTACATTAATGTCAGCCTAGAGTGATCATGAAATCACAGCCTTATGATACTAATGTTTCCACAAAAAGGTTTAAGAGAATACAACAAAACTTCAGGTATTAACTAATAACCATGTAAATTTTAAAAAGTGAGAGGTGGTATTAACTCCTGCTTACTAGTTTCCTAATGACTTAAAGCTAATGACAGTACCTTTAAAAATATATATATTTCTTTTGTACTGATAGCATCTCTGAACTACTCTTTTTAACAGAATTTGTAAGTTTCAATATACATCAATACAAAATAGCTGAAGTCAAAAAACATTTGAGGTGATCACAAGTGATGCATGAGACACAACTAAGCAAGAAACAGTTCTCCCCTTTTTCCCCCCCAGTACATACCTGAGCAGCTACAATCCATTTGTTTAATATAAAGACTCACAACAAATATAAACTTAAAGTGAGCCCTATGTTTTATAATTTATTAAGAGAGTTGAGTTCATATTTTACATTTAGGAATAGCTGAAACAATTCCTAAAATCCTCAAAGTTTTATGAGCATCACAGCCTCCAAAATCATACCACGGAGTCTTCTATAGCACAGTGTAAACTGTGGAAAAAAGGATGACTTTAGATGTGCCTGAAAAGAACATGCAGACACAGCTCATTTTGGAAGTAAATCTTTAACAGTACATCACAGGAAAGCATATAAAATCTGAATTCTCAGCCAATACAGTCAGTTCTCTGCAGCCCAGACACAGACTCCCAATCTTAGACTCAAAATTTATCAGTCATTATTATCTATGCAACTTGGCAGTTGCATGCTGGCTCACAGTAGCATGCTGGCTACTGCAAGAGCCATTCTGCTAGGGATAGCTCTTACCTGGCATTATGAGTGCCTAGTTTACGACTGTAATCTGCAGAGTAACCTCTGGGTTCTTAAGTCAAAAAGCTATCAGGAATCAGGAGAAAAGAAAACCTAGATTTTGTGAATCGCAGTCATAGTTGATTCACCTACTGATAGGCGATTTGGACCAAGTCAATGCAAATAATGCTGTTACACACTGTGCTTGGCTGATAAGGCAAAAAGAAAAGAAGCAAGGTAGCAGCTAGAAACTGAAAATAATTGTTTTCAAGGTTCTGAAATTCCTGTGCAGGGCTAGGGCACCAGAATATAAATGCAGAAGAGTAGTTTCTCCTAATTATTCTAGAAAGAATGATTTAGAAAGAAATAATCAAAGACTAATATTAAGAGAATGCAACATAGGTTTACGCCACTAACTGGGCAAGCTACCAATAACAGGAGAACAACTGACAGCCTGAGGTAGGAGACCTTTAGAAGACCTACAATGAATGAATGCAAACCAGGTACCTGCTCAAGGTGGCACATTTCCCATTTCTAAATGTTTCGCATAGCAATTTAAAAGACTGCCATTTAAAAACCTGGTGATATTAAACACAATCTCTTTTTACATGCATTGCTCCCACAGACAACAGCTTCAGCGCAGGCACGACCATCAGATGCTGCCGTAACACACCCAGGCACATCTCTAAGCGGACGGCAGGCTGCTTGAACAAAGCTGGCTGTGCCCAGGCATTACACAGGCTGCTCAGCCCCAGCAGGACCACCCGCAGTGGTGCTACATCGGGGGCAATTTGCCCAGTGTGGGTCATTCTGCAGCAGCAGCTAAGATAGAGAGAAATCACACTTATGACATTTACATAGTATCTCTTTTCAGAGTTAACAAAAAATAGTAACACACAAAATAGCGATTACTTCCTCCAACTTGCTGGACAGAAGAGAAAGCTTAACTTTTAAATCCTACAATGATCTAGATTACCTGACTCCCACTACTAAAGGAACAGAAATAAGCATTAAAAAGTGAAAAATAATGAGTTTAGGCTTTTAAGTTCCCACCTAAAAGAATGAACCTCCCCTAAATTCACACGCCCTCACACAAATTTTAGGAATATACTTTAAATTCTTGAAACTACTATGATTTTTTTAAACATATGATATGACAGATTGATAATAAAGTAGCAACATAACATTTTGAGCCTAGAGTATAAACTGCATTCACAAATGGCTTCAACAACATTTCCCAAGTGTTAAAATATTTTCCCTTTTTTGATGAAAATATTTATTCCAGGAAAATTTAATTTTTCAATTATGATCAGCTGTTAAAAAACCCTAACAGCCAATCATAAGATGAAAACCTAATTGAAACCCAAGTGCACTTGATTTTTGCTATTTTGATCTTTAGTGACAACGGCTCTTCCCCAGCTGAGAGTCAGGAAAACTAGTAAGAAGGTAGTAGAGCAGAGGCCTGATGTCACTGATATAAAATAAGTAAGTTGCAAACAGTAGTCTCTAGTTATTTCATCCTGTTTCAAGGAGCCATTTCCAAGTAGGACTTGAGCCAAAGTTGTTACCTTTGCTAAAAGAGAAAGGTCATTCCTCTGCCCACTCTTTCCCACTGCTCTTGGTTCCATGCTCCTGCTGCCTAACTCAAGCCAGCTCTGGTATTTGGAGCTATGGTCACACCACGCCCACTCCACTCCATTACAGGAAAGGGGAAGGGGGGAACAACAAGAAATAGAAAACTCTATCTTTTAGTAGGACAGCAAGCTGAATCTGTTTCTTCTGTGAAAACACAGGCTCCAGAGCCACTCAGAAAGGAAAAGCAAGTCAACAGAAGGTAGCAGGAACGTTTCCACAGCTGCTAATTGTTAATTTGACTAAGCAATCATGGAACACACCACAGCTTTTAAATACCCAAGAAGTTGGGCTGACAGGTTGAAGAAAATTATTCTGCTTAGAAATTGCTAGAGTTGGCTAGCTTAGAAGGTTGCAAGAAAGACAAATTTTGTTTACCTGTAAGAATCAAATTTGGTTCCCCCACTCCTACCAAGGATCACTACTTCTAGATAAGCTTCCCATTTCAGTGACTATCCTTTGACAAGGCCCTAATCACTCATAGGCATCTGTGACTATTTTGTCATTACTCATTAGTCACAAAATGTGCAGACTGCTTGCACAGATGCACAAGTAATGCAGTGCAGGAAAAAAAACCACAAAAGAGAATAATGCTTTAAAAACAACAACAACAAAAAAAAGACATGTTTCGGTAAAAAAAGGAACAACATAGAGAAAAAATTTTTCCTCTGGAAAATAGGACCAGTAAGATGGGGAAAGAGAAGATAATGCAAAATATGAAATATAACTCCAAAGGAAAAAGCAAGAAGTACAGGGGAGATGAGGGGGAAAAAGTGTTTATTCTTGGAAGCTGTGCTGATATCGGCAATCCCAATCAGTCCTCCTCATAACCAAACACACAAGTAAAGTTATGCTCATTTCCTCTCAATACTCAAAGCTTTTAATCTTTTCCAATAAAAAAGCCTAAATGAAATAACCTTAAGGATTCTGAGAATAGTATTTACAGAAAAAAAATATGAAGGTATGCATGAAAGAAAAAGATGACCAAGACTGAATTATTCTGAGACAGCAATTTCATAATTCACAATTATACATAGCAGAAGGATATGAATAGGTCAATATGCCTGCTTGGACATAAGGAAGGGAGGAAAGAACTGCTGCTTACAGCTGCCACACATGGCTCTGGTAGGCATTAACAGATGGCTAGGACTGCTTTTCCTTTAACATTATGCAATGTTGCTGCAAGGAAGTGATACCATGATCAAAATCAGACACTCAAATTCTGAATGGTGACCAAGATAATTGAGACTTAAAGAGAAAATACTAACAAATTTTAAAATAAAAACTTAGAAATAAAAGTATTACCTTCCAGAAAATATTGCATACTATTGCCTGTGCTTCTTAACAAAAACAAAATAATTTCTTTTTTAATTAATGTCTACACTGTTTTCGTATCTGGCTGCAGTCAGAGAATCATAATAAAATTAGAAGTGACTGCAACTATTTCAGGGAAGCTAAATAATAATCCTCATGTATGTGTGTTACATTTAACAGGGAATACTGGAGGTTAGTATTAAATAATTCCTGTTCAATTTTCCTGTTCTTCATTTACTATAACCTTTTTAGTTTGCTCTCCCAGTTTTCCTCCTACTTTTAAAAAGGTGCAAGAATCTATACAGACCAATTTATACATAGTTATTTACATATTATAAACACCCACATTCATTTATATACACGAAGACCAGTCACTCATGAACTAACACTAATAGAAAAATGCTTAGAAAATAAATACAAGCAAATCAATCAAACACAAATGACAACAACAAAAAAGAGATACTGCCGGTTATTTTAATAATTTTAATGAAAGATCCTCTTCTAAAGTTTATGGTAACTTTCCTTCCCCTACCCCTTCAACTAATTCTGCAACACACAAAGTCACAGAAACAGGCTAAAATGTCATAGTTTTAGAGAGAATCACAATCAATTCTTTACAGACATTCTTCTCTAGAATCCAGTTTCTCCCAACATTTCCTGCTGCAACAGCTAATCTGTTGACTGTCATCAAGTGGAAACAGTCTGATCCTTCTCATACTCACACAAAGACCTAGCCCAGAAAGTTAAGAATTCTCTAGGGCTATGTAGGTTCACAACTTTGAGGAGCCAAAGCGTACAGCTGCTATGAGCTGTTAGATTGTCTGGACCAGGATGATTCACATACACCTAAAGTTAAGCTAACGCGTGCTAGAAAATTTCCACCTAAACCAGACTACATTCTCCATGGAAGAAAAAAGCATGCCATATCATTTTTTTTATTAACTGATCAAATTATGCATTTTTAAAAAAAAGTTCAGTGTCTGGCTTACAAATATATACCATCAGACTTGCCTTACTTTGGTCCTTAACCCTTGGATTCTCCCTGCCCCATTACAGCATTAAATTACACCAAATGAGTATGACATAACAAAATAAACTTCTATTCAATTTCTGTGACTGTTTTCCATTACTTTTTACATTTTACTGCATATTGTGAAGTCTGTTCAGTTTACCTCCTACAATTCTGGTCTATTTGCACAGTTTCTTGACACACTAAAAGACAAGATTCGTTTACGGAAATCCCTAAAGAAGCTAATTATAGAATACATAAACAATGGAAATAAATCTGTACCAAATACTTAAATCTTTTTTTTTAATCAATCTGTAGTTTGACAATGCTTTCTTTAAAAAGTGGTGAAATAGATGGAGAAAAGGCTCACCTTAAACCATAAAGGACCATGAAGTGGTCCTTTTGCTGCTACAGATTTCCACACACAAGCAAGTCAGCCATCACACACAGAACATAATCCTGCATACTCTCCAACATAGATCTAATTTTTTACATAATGAGTTAGAGACGCTCAACTAGACCTCTTATCCAACCACTCTATGCAGAGGTCAGAGCGCATGTGATTTAAAGGACAGCTGATAACGAGGAAGAAAACAAGCACCCACAACCAGTCAACTACATTCTAGTCATTTCCTTGAAGATGCTCCTAAATTAAACAGTGTTATAGTTTAGGAAGCCATAGCATCACAAATAGGCTTTTCAAGAGGCTTTGTGTTTGCACACACAGCATCAAAAGCAAGTGCTATTTAAAAGAGCTACATTTACTAGCATCTGTAAAGGTTAAAAAAACTAAAAGCTTAAAATGTTGTGGTGTAAAGCTCACTATAAACCTTTTGTTTAGTCAGCAACTTAGATTAACATGTACATTTACCTTTTTGGCTTTCTTTTCACAGAGTGTTGCATTGTGTTCTGAGCCAAAAATCTAAGGATTTTGGCAAAAATTAACCTATTCTTTTTCCAAGTGATTTACACAGGTCTAGATCTCACAATACACAAGCTTACACAGCCATTAACGTAAAAAAAAAAAAAATATCCCTGAAAGACCTAAGTGCTAAACTTCAAAAATGCACCCAAGTATGTATCTAGCTCAACCCTGATACTCAACTACTTGAAGAAAAAACAGTCCTCTTTTTAAAATTCACAGAAAAGTATATTCTTAAAAGTCTTTTTCAAAGGTAAATGTCTTTTTCATTCATCAAGAATTAGAGCACCAGCAAGTGCACATGTCACAACGAGCAGTCAAGCTAGCTACAGATATTCTTTTCTCTTTGGCAGATACAGAAAAAAAGTTAGTACAAGTTGTGCTCAATCCTTACAAGAAATTTCAATTCACCATTCCCATCTCAACCTTGCAGAGGCCAATGGAGCCTTACATCAACAGCCAGCAAAGCAAACTCCCATTCCCACTTATGATAAACACATGCTGCTTAACCCACCACAACTAGGAAGTGCATGAAAGGTGCTTCTAATCATGCTAATAGTCAATCTCCTGCAGCAAATGAGACAGCTCAGTGAATCCATGGTCTGACACTGAAGAACGGTCCCATTCTCTCCAGCTCCTCACTTTCCAAACCAGGACTGCCAGCTCACTGTCTACCTTCTGTCAGTACTTTAGTGCACTTGATCCTTCCATGAGTAGGCTTAGCAAACTGGCAAAAAGTTATTCAAAGCGCTTTCTTTTTACTGGATGCATTTTCTACTGATTTACTTCCCTGAACTGGCTCATCCTGGGACCAGATAAGCATCACTGGCATATGAGTAAAGCCAAAAGCATCTAAATCACAATCAGCTTAAGACAAGCTAAAAGTGACCTGCCATCAGGCAGGTGATCACATTCCTGGTCCTGGCTGCACCTTCTCCATTACCTCTTACCCATTCTCACAACAGCAAAGTAACAGTGTCAGATCAGGTCAGACTCACCAAGCAAGTACTACCCCAAGTCACCTACTGGCCACACAACTGCAAGAGCTCACCCCAAGAAGGGTGAGGAGCTGTGTCTGGGTTCCACCATGGCTTGAGACCGGCTTAGACTCAATCATAAAAATTGCATCCTTCAGAGCCAGCAATGCAAATGTTCTCAGAGCATGCTCGGACGTCTTCCCTCTCTTCCTACTGCGCTCCCTCCTTCTTGAGACATCTTCTCCTGATCTTGAGGAGCTTTCCAAGTTCTGACCACAGCATTCCCACTACCCTCCATTTTTGGTACCTCCTTCCTTATAGAGAGGACCAAGGAAACGCTTCTACATACCTCAGGGCATCCTGCAAGTGTAGGAAGAAACTGCTAGATCTCAAAATTGCAGAAGACAAATTGTAGTCTGATGTTGCACCACATACTGAGCATGACAGGCCCAAGGCTTCAATTCATCCAGACTCCCTTTGACTTCAGAAAAAGCCTTCTACTTTGCTCCACAGTCTCATTTGTAATATATCCCAGTGTTCTCTCAACTACAAGGATACCCTGAAAGTCAAATCTTTATCTCATACTGTCTTTGAAAAGCCACAGAGGACAGTGTGCATGCTGAAATATCAATTACTGAGGCTGTTCCTGTCTAAACATGTCAGTACCAATGGCAGTATTGTTCAGTTTTCAAGCAAACAGCAAACAAACATTTTCCTCCTTAATTCTGTAGACTTTCTTCCACATTCATAAAGTCTCATTACTTTCCTAGGCAAACAGGCAAACACAGTGAAACAAGCACTGTTGAAAGACTAATCTTACGTAAAATCTGAGAGAAATAAGGCCTGTGCTTAATAAGCAAAGGAAAACTGAATCAACACAAAGTTGGGTCAAACCAGATGTTTATAACTTATGCATTATGATGGCCTGTCTGAAAACAAGTTTTTAACTTTAAAATCAATTACTGCCCAAATCAGAAGAAAATATGTATAACAAAAACTGTAAATAGTTAAAAAACTAGTTTAAGTGTTTTACCAGATGCCCAAGAAGCGACAATTTTACCGCTGAGAAAGACCAGAGCAGTGAAAAACTGAACAGTTTACAAAGAAAGTAAGAACAACTTTGTAAGAATGGCAAGAGAAGCATTGACAATGACCATGACAAATTAGAAAAATACAAAAAAACTGAAACGCTAGCAAAAGGATACAATACATCCCTATCCCTAGAAGGGCAAGCACCATCCTAGCAATAAAAGAAATTAACAAAAGTTGTCAAGATTACAAAGTAAGAACTGATAGAACTGTCAATACAAAAACACAAACCCACAAAGTTTGAAAATATTAGGTAAGTGCAGAACAAACAGTCTGGCCAGAAAATTTAAATTGCCACAATAAAATGCTTTCTAATAGAACAAGTATTAAACTTTTTTAAAATAAAGGTTGTTTAGGTCAACCATATAGTCCAAAAGACAAGAATATTGCTATTCATGAAGCCAGAAGAAACTCCTGCAGTGTGGATACAAGATGACATGGGTTATAAACAGTTACCATTTTAAGTTATTGCTAGCTTTTCTAGGTTTTGATACAGAACAGACAAAAAAGCAAATACTAATAATATAGCAGACTAGCAAAGACTAGTACCATGGCTTCATAGGAAATTAAAGCTGTCACTTTCATTTGATAAAGTAGTAGCAATGGTCAAACACAGTTAATGTCCAAAGTGTTTGGGTTAATGTTTGGGACTGATATTTTGATTAAAAAATTAGAATATAATGAAAGTTAATGTGGTCTATCTTGCATGTATTAAAAACTAAAGGTGAGCAAGCTTCATTCTTATAATTTGCTTTGTGACTACTATACACACTCTCCTAGTTAAGGAATATGCTCCAAAAAAACCCTCTTTATCTTCTCAGTAGCTCCCATTTTTAAACCCCCAGAGAAGTGTCAATATGAAAACACTAAGCATCCTTTAGAGCCTGTACCTTGACCCCACCCTATTTCACCATTGTCTGCAACCTAGAAGTAACCAACAGTTAGAGGTAATGCTAACACGGAGGGGAGGGCACAGAGTGTGTGGAGAGAGAAAAAGTGGAACAACTAATACTCTGTTTCTGATACAACTTGGGGAATGTTGGGACAGGACAAAATCAGGGTTTTTTAAATATCAACAAAAGTCCTATCTAAAATGAAGACCCATCCTAGAAATGATTGCGAACAGATGGTCATTATCTGGGTACAAGTTTCCAGTGTAACGCAATTCCCAACAAAACCAGTACAAATATACGTGTGGGGAATGATGAGCAGGTATCATAGGATGGCCTTGGTTGGAAGGGACCTTGAAGCCCATCTAGTTCAAACCCCTCTGCCATGGGCAAGGACACCTTTCACAAGAGCTCAGAGCCCCATCCAGCCTGGCCTTGAAACCTTCCAGGGATGGGGCATCCAGAGGTGTTTACTACCACAACTGTGTGACTGCCAGAATAGTGCTCTGTTCCCAAGTTCCTCCAACAGCTAAAGCACCGAGAGCAAAGACATGAAAACACTGGAAGGATGACTGAACATCAGAGACTCAAAAGGGTCAGGAGGACTGCAGACTGTAACAGTAGTGTAGGGATCTGATAATCATCAGCATCTTAAATAAACAGACAGACCTATGTTTGGACAGATATCTCTCAAGATGTAACTAACAGAAATAAAATTCAGACTAGAAACATGTTTAATTCTTAAACAGACTAATTATATTTGAGGGCAACTTTCCCAGCTATGCAAAATGATCTATTATGGTAAGATTTTGTTTGGGTTTTTTTTCACTTTATGATAAGTATTCTGGTGATAAAAAGAATTCGTTAAAAAAACTTCAGCCTGCAATACAAGGTTGGATTAGATTTGCAGTCCTCTCCAGCCTCAACCTCTGAAGCTACCCAAGATACACAAAGCAAGGTTCAACCTTCAATATCAAGTATGCTAATTTGTCTGAGACATCACAGTTCTGTTCTCCTTTTTAAGCAGTATAATAAGTGATACCTGATCTTTGAATGAGCTCACAAATGCAAGACTAGTCTCTGGAGTGATCCTGACTTAACAACACAATAAGTCCTGTATCTGTACAGGACAATTAAGAACAATCTGCACTGAAGTACAACCCCAACAACAGCTACAGAGCTCCACAGAGAATAGAGCTGGATGGTAAAGTCAGGCCTTTCACTGAAATCTTGAACAGAAAAAATTAGAGCAAAGCTATCTACAGTAGGTTTACTTGTTTTGTTCAAATCACCAACAAGGAATACCAGGATACGCTTCTAACTTCCTAGGTAGTTACAAACTGAACCATAAGGAGAGAAACAAAGGTAAGAATGACAGCTTCCATCTGGGAAAAACTCCTGTCAAACAGGGCCCATAACTATTAACATCGCTTTTCAACTTTGCAGGAAGATGGTTCTCAGACAAGACTTTTTTAATGCCAAAAGAAATCTGTAATAAACAGTAACTTCCATCTGTCTCAAATATATCCCATACTACCTGACACCAGTAAATGCACTACACTGAAGTAACAAACCAGATCTTCCTCCCCAGTAATAGTTCTTACCATTTAGGAAGAGATGCAGCCCTCAACAGCTGCAATACCTTTGGCAGTTAGGGCCATACTAGGCCCACATCTAGAATATTTTTCAAATATAAAAGAGCATTACAAGCAAAATCCATTTTCTAAAATTCTCCTGCCTCCCCGCCCCTTGAATTACAGAATTAAACATCCAAACTTATCATCACCCACCACAGAACAATCAGGAACTCGCTCTTATTTAGAAGATACAAGGAATTTAAAGTCAGGGGGTCTGTTGGCCTACTAAAATAACTTATTCAAAGGATAACAAACATAAGCAGCATAAGCAGCACTCCCATACCAGGGCTACACTGTATAAAAGGAAGCAGAGTTTGCCATTCTGTCACCAGAAACCCAAACAGTGGGAGAAAGAAACAAACCAGCAGGGACTACTTAGCCCAGTGTTACTCTGCCATCGTAGGGTGCTCTGCGTCCCTCAGGGAGCTACCATATCACACTGCAGGTCAACCAATGCCGTGTCTGCTCCAAGACCTACACCCACAAGGCTCCCTTTGGTCATCCATGCACTTCCCAACCCTGCTGAAGAATTCATGTATATGAATCAGAGTCACTCCAACAGTCTATACTCCTCTATATTCACGTATTTGATACACCACTCAGTTATCCAGTTGCAGAATTAAAAAACTCGCATTTGATCTCTAGAAAGATATCTAAACTCCAGCTGAACACATCAACAGCTGGATAATCCACCACTGCCCTCCTTCCTTGGTTACAATGATTATTCATCCTCAGCATTTACCACTTTGTGCTTTTCAATTTGATCCCATTCAAGTTCACTTTCCAGTCATTGGATCTTGTTAAGCATAAACTGAGTAAAGCACTGGATTTCAGTACGAAAATACTCACACAGGGGAAAAAAAGATACTTCTCACTTTTTTAGATAATGTGAACGGGGCTTTTGCAGGCCTTTTACCATAAAGCATTATTAAAATAATTTTTAATTATTTCCCATACTCTTCACTATTTAACAATAATTTTTAAAGACAAAACTTCACCATTAGCATTACCACATGTTCAGCCAAAAATCCTCTCCTTGTTCTTACACATTTCTAAACAAAGCATTATACTGGGAACTTCTGCTGAAGTGCTTGTTCATATTTGTATCCTATCAATCAATAACTTTTGGGATACAATCCCGTGCATATGTTCCTTACCATCAATTTACTTTGAATATAGCTGCACTAAGGTGTGCCTGCTTTACCAGCATAACTTCACGTGAATTCTAGATGGTTTTGTACAGTTCCATCCTCCCTGCTTAGCATCCATCCATCTTGTTTGTCTGCAAGTTCTATTAATGACAACTGTGATATTACTTCCAAATCATTAATGAAAAAAGACTGAGTCTAGTAGACTAACTCCTGCAAGACTTTTAGGAATAATGACATTCAGGAATAATCCTAACAACTATTTCCAAGATGTATTAGTTAGCCAGCAGTTCTCTGAGCATTTATCATATACTATAAGATCATTCTACAAGTATTACATGTGCAATTAATACTATTTGTTGTACTTCACCACTAAAATTATCTTCATAAGCTTTGTTGTTCCACTAGTAATCTTACAGCTAGAAGAGAAGAGTGAGATCTACACTGTCATACTAAATTGAACTTCTCATAAGAAAGAATAAATATCCTTGAAAAGAAGAGTCCATTACTTAAGTTCAACTTGCATTCATGAGAGAGGGAGCAAGGGAGGCCCAAGAACCCAGTCAGCAAGATACCACACAAACCCCATAAAAAGCAGTCCCAACATAAGTTTCCTAAAGCATTCATATTTTCATCAATTTCTACCTCTTCGTACCGAAGTTACTGAATCACTTTAAACTGAGTCTTTCACAAATAAATAAATAAACAGATCTCCCAGCACGCCAGTATTTAAGTAATTTTTCACTATTTCTAAGAATCTCTCTCCTACAACATTAATATTGTATTCTAGTATTTCATGGCAAAATGCAAAGCCTTAGAGCCCATATAAAAACAAACACATCTCTTCAAAACAAACAAACAAAAAAAAACCCACAAAAACTTCTAACTATTTGAAAGTAATCCAAATTAGTCAATACAAAAAGACAGCAAGAAGCAAAAGCCTCATAAAAAAGGCATGGAAAAAATACCTGAAAAAGACATCTAAAATAAACAACAGCACCATGAAACAAACAAACAAAAAAAAAAGTAAAGATTTTGACAGTCCTATAAAAAGCATGGGTTTTAAAAGTATACAAATGTTGAAACTGATTATATGCTCCAATGTCACTACTTACATAAGGACATGGTGCTATTTTCTTGAAAAAAGTGGAAATCACCAAGTATCAAGGCCCCCGACCCTCAAAAAAAAATGACTGAATACAGATGCACTGCATTGTTTAGAGGGCAGGTCTGTGACAATACAGCTCTGCTATGGCACAGAATCCGTAAGTTTTTAAAAGAGTATTTCTTGAGTATCTGTTAACAGTCAGTCTGTCTCACCACCAACATGAGAAACATCCTTCTCTTTTAAAGCTTATCTGTACAAAGACTTTAGGGAACAAGGAAACACTCACTGAAATCCATGTAGACACTATTTTGTGAGTACAAAAAAGATCTAGTCAGATACTCAGCATTTCTGGAAAACTCAAATAAAACTCTCTCCAAACGAGTGATAATTATTGCATATTAAAAGACTCCAGTTGATGGTACAGCATGCTATATATATTAGCTTCCTTTCCCATCTTTTGTAAACACATTTGACTTTATGCATCAAAGGAACAGCATAAAATTCTACCAGATTAACTAGCTAGACTACCAATTTAAATTGAGAGATTTTAGTCTGCTATACAGTAATTACTCAAAGTTAACGAACACGAATCTTCAATCTTTAAAACACAATGGTTTTCTGACAAGCCGTAAATGCTTTTTATTCCATTTTCCAGTCTTAGACTGCCTATCTGAAGCTTCCACAAGTTAAGAACACTTTCTTTCAAAGAACATCAATATCCTACAGAGTGTGGATCACTACTGAAAACTTGTGTCACCTCTGAAAATCATCAGACACTGCTACCGATGGTACTGCATTTAGTCTGACTCCAGTTAGGCTGAAGAAACATGTAGCAACAGTCTATACAAATCCCTTAAAATAAAGCCCAAAAATAATAAAAAAATACAAAAACAAAAACAAGAACAAAAAAAAAATAATCAAGACACTTGGGGTTTATTGCTTTGCTAATTACCCTTCAGAACAGACTGGTCATGAGCACAGTTTAGAGAGGCAGAGTAGGTAAGATACACGATCACATATAGAGGCCTACAGAGCCTCTTCAGTCATCAAATAAACTAACATTCTTTTAAGACACTGTTTAAGAAAAAGGATACCATCTGTTTAGCAAAAACTGGAGCCTGACATATGCACTTATCTGTTTTGTAAGCTGAAAAATCAATTCTTACAGTCCTTAACGTATCAGGTGACAAGTCCACACGTAAAAGCTTTTCTAAACTATTTAAAATACATTTCAAAACAGTCATACTAGTCCCCAAGAATACACACATGCTGCAAGGTGGGCGGCACAATAGAAGGGTAAAAAAAATGGCACGAAACGACCTCTACATGTTACCTGTAAACATTCCTCCTACTGCCAACACACTGGAAAAAACAGACCGCTTGCTCTCAAAATAAGCCCACGCCACACGGGGAGCGCTGGGCTGGATGGGGCCGGACCCGACCTGCGGGTGAGCTGCAGACCAGTGCCATCCAAACGCAAGGGGAAACATTTATTCCTTCGCCTCCGAGCCGCTTCCCCCGGGCTGCCGCTCAGGGACCGCTGCCGCGGCACCACCCGGGCGCCTCTGCCCCCGCCGCTGCTTCGCCCCCCGACTCAGGGACGGGCGGGACCGCCGGCGAGGGCGCACGGGAGGGCCAGGCGGTGGACCTCGCACTGCTCCCCGCCACCCGCACCCGCCTCCCCGCCCTGCCCGGCCCTACCCACCCCGGCCCGCCGCCGCGCACACCCAGGCCGGCGGCGGGGGGCGGCGGCGCACCTCCCGCCCTCCGTGCACCCCGCCCGCCCGCCGAGCCCCACTCCCCCCCTGCCCCACGGCGGCACGCCGTCCCAGCCGCGCCCCGAGCCCCGCTCCCGCGCCCAGCTCCCGCCCGGCGGGCCGCTCGCACCTCCGGGTGCAGGATGGGGACGCAGCCCGCCTCCTTCTCGTACTCCTCTAGCGGCGCCGCCATCTTCCTGCGAGCCCCGCGCCCGCTGCATGCCGGGTAGTGCGCGCGCCCGCGGCGCCCCGGCGCGCCGCCGCTTCCCCTCGCGGCCCGCGCGCGGGAGGGACGTACTGGTGTATGGCTAGCTATAGGCATAGATTATTTGTATATCTATATACACAAGCACAGACCATATTTTATATATGGTATATGCCTATAAGTATATACACACCCCATACTTTTGGAGATACCAGTATCAATTCTCCTGGAACCAATATTTAGTATAGCTTAGGTTCGCGGAGATACTCAGCCTTAGAAGATTCATTACAAGTTGGAATGTGAGCAAAAGGAGAGCCTTCCACCTTCTACATTTACTGTAGATTTGGTTCCAGACTAAGCAACTCCCATTTTTCTTTGGGAGTTATCTTCATGCCTTCTGGGGTAGCAAAGATCATGGGAAGAAAGCACGAAGGTTTTATCAAGGTTTTTTTCTCTCAGCTGCAGGAATGTTTGAAACCCCCCAGCAGTCCTGAGGACTTCCTGAGGAAGCAATTCCTTCCAGCCGCTTGTGCCCTACTGGGCTGGTGGTTCCTCACATCCCAACACACGCACTGCCCAGATGACCCTGCTGTGGATTTAGGGGCTAGTTACTAAATAGGCTTGGTACTGTTTAGCTGGTCATTTCTGTTCTCACAGGCTGCCTCATGTGCATACAGCCAAGATTAGGAATCCTAAAGCACTTTATTTCAATTTTTTAAAAATAAATTACATTTTAATCAAAAATGGTTTTGCAATTACAGAATGTTATTGCTGGTTTGACTGCTGCTTTATATTGCTATATCTATGGTGCTCTCATTTGCCTTTGTGAGAAAGGGACCCTTAGATAATACATTTTGTTGTATCATAATACATTAAGCTCATAATCCTAAAACCCTACAATGATATTCTCTTTATTACTCTTTCCTATCTCATGCAAAATGTAACAGAGAAGCACTAATAAAATCTGACTGCAGCGTTATTAAAATGTTAAACCATAAATGTCTTTCTTTTCTGAATTTAAATTCAAAATTGTGAAGAAGAATGACATAAGATTTAGAAACCGGGGGTGTGAAACAGGTCTCAAAGCACATATTTGAAACCATAAGGACTGAAGTGCTAAAAGAGCAGAACAAGACACAGAGTATACAGGAGATGATCTTTTTTTAACTGTCTATATTATTAAATGTACCAGGGCTTAGATATAATTTGCAATTTGATTTGCATGAGGAAGAGGGTTTTCAACCCCCTACAAACTCCAGGAATAGAAGTCCTATCAATCACGACAGTTTATAATAAAAGCAAAGGTGATAAAATAACTGGAAATCTTTATCGTATCTTTACTAGGCAGATTATTTTTCCTTGCAACTCTGAAGAAGTTATTCTTTGTCCCCTGGCTCTGAACTGGATTTTAAACATGTATTCTGACATCTGTCTAGGTATTCGTAGCCTGTTCTTCTGTCTACACATTTTGAAACCAATTCTGTTTCCAGATACATCTATAAGGAGTATTTTTGCTGTTTAAAGTGGTGCCTCATCTGTGAATATAGTTCATGTGCAGCCTATTACATCTTTCTTCAGAATGAGTGTCCCTTTTACCGCCAAGACACAGCAGAACAAGAATACGGGATTGTGCTACTGTGCCTCTGCATTAGAGCTCCACGTTCAAAAGCTAGCAGTGGCTCAGAAGTTCAAAAAGTTTTCCACACTTCAAGCATTCCCTGTCCTTTCCTGATCTACATGCAATCTGACACAATTGCATGGAAACATGCTTCTTAATTGTTTTGCATTGTCATTAGAGAGAGGTTATGGTCTGTGGAGGGTAAGCAAATGGCAGATACAAACTCAGCAATCTGCTACAGAAACAAAGTCTACTCCTATTTCCCACAAATCTGAAAGGCTGTAAGGTTAGATATTTTTCTGGACCCTGCCAAAAAAATTACTGTCTGACCTTGAACAAGTGTTTCACTTCTCTGTGATTTACTTTAAATCAAAAAGTTTGTCATCTCATTCAGGAGGGTACTCTGGGAATTTATTACCATTGCAAAGCAATTTTATCTCTCTGATTAAAGATGCCTTGTAAATGCAAGGAATTGTTGTTGATCAGTGGCAGGAAATGCTCTTCTGTGTGATTGCATTGAATGCTCTATAGCTGATGTGTGAAGTGCACTCCATATTGACCAAAGAGGTTTTATCCAGTTCTACTTAACTAAGCATGCAATAGGGACAAGTCTGTAATATTGGTTAAACACCACATACGCTAGAAAATTATTTTAGGTCCTATTCTCACAAAAGGAAAACAATTCACCTGTACCACAGACACATAGATTTTCTTCCCTTTCTTTTGCTTTATGTTAATCACTGTGAAAAGGGGCATAAGACCTGGATACCTCTTAATTTTCAGGTAAGCCAAAAAACAGCTAAACTGGGATGTAATTAGCACAAAGTCTTATGACTCTCTGTTCTGTAACATGAATTTTATGTTCTTTAACAAGCTATTAGGAAAGAAAAAGCTTTGGCAGGGACAAAATGTATTTATGGAATACACATCTGTACACACAGTTCAGTACTGGGCATTACGGTGCAGCTTTTTTAGTTTGTATCTTCTACTAAACTGTGAAACGTGACAGTGAAATAAGAGATGTTTAACATACATTTCTTAGTAGTAGCTTTGTATTATGCTATTAAGACTTAATAAAAAGTGTGGGTAAACAATGTTTACCTTTGCAACAAAATATTGCAATTAAAGCTAAATGTTTATTCTCATGGCAGGTCAAAACTTAAAGTGAGAATATTGGAATGTCTTAGTACAAAAACAGGTAGTAAGTCAAAAGTACCTCACCTAACCCTACAAGAATGTGTATCTTTAGAAGAGCTGTGCACGTCCTTCACTTTTCATACATAGTTTTGATTAATTCTATTCCAATTAATAAATCATGAGATAGATTTGCCACCATACTGAGGTACCTCTGAAATTTTCCCTTGCATAGTGACCCAAAAAACTAGCTTCACTATCAAGGGCTAAAATATCTGGAAAAGCCATGCTGTGTTCCTGTCCTCTGAGTATGTTTGCAGAGGGGCTCTGAGTAATTATAATTCTCTATCTATGCTTCATTTTCTAATCAGTTACTGTTTGAGCCTTGTGCTTTATATATTGGAAATGACACCCACTTACCTACATGTGTATACCAAAATGAATGTATAAAACATGTCATTCTGCATGGGTTTCTCCAAGTCTATGACTTCTCCCTGCATTCATTCTTACATGGAGAATATCCACTTCTCACAGTTTGGACCAGTTTGGGTGACTGAAAGCCTGTGAGTTTGCATGACGGCTCCACAGAATTTGTCTTTAAAAATATAATCCAGCTGAAAATGCTCTCAAAGCAAGTGCATTAAGAGAATACTAAATATACACGATTGAAAACAGAAATCAGATAGTGAAATTGTTCAATACAGTACCTCCTGTAACTGCAGGCACTGCTTCTGTTATAGTATTTCAGGGTTCTGACAGTTGCGTGGATATGAATGAAACCCGCATGACTAAACCTGTTTTTAGTCCCAACTGGCTGCCTCACACACTTGAGAGGGGTGGCTATCCTGGAAGGCAGAGCCATCAGAGCTTGCTGTGGGTCCAATCCTGAACCACTGCAGACTTCAGCCCTCTCTTCTAAGGTAATGTGAGACTTCAGCGTCCTGGGCTGAAAGCCATGGCAGTTCAAGAGAGGATTCATGAGGGGATCAAGTGTCCTTACTCAGAGGTGGCAGCATCTGTCAGCCGGGATGACTGGGGACAGCAGCCACTCGACCGTGTGACCATGTAATGTGCTGCCACATGTCAGTCAGTGTTGCTGGTACAAGAGAGCAGTGGGTGATGTGATTTGCCTCACTACTGAGTGTGGTCAGGTTCTTCTCTGCACAGACGGTGCAGAGGAATAGTCACAGTGGCTGTGTTAGGCAGTTTGTTCCTGAGCATCACCAAAGAGAGCCTGGAAATGCTCTTACACCAGTTTTGTAACAGTGCGTTTCTGAATTCCAGTGGTGGTCACCTTGATTTACCTTGTTGTGAAGAGATGAAGGTCAGTTGCTGTGTTTATACTATCCTTTACTATTTGCCAAATAGTACTGTATATCACGCCAGGCAGTTTCAGATATCATGAAGCAATCCTCCTAAAACAGGGGGAAAAATGTTGAAAAAATCCCAGCTGAACTATCATCCTATGTCTGGGTCCCCTCTCAACCACTGTAGCTTGTAGCATACACAGCATGGACAGGGGTCCTGAAAGGGAAAGTCACCTTCTTCTCTACTCCTCCTGAGTGTATCTGTTGGGGGCAAGATTCTTTTGATGGGATAGGAAGCCATAATATTGTCTACTGGTCTGCAAATGATAGGTGCTTTTATGGAACATGATGACTCTGGCTGAGGAAGTCTGCTCTTTTGCTACATAGCCTCTTGCTCCACTGGAAACAATCCAGGAGTTTGCTAGTCTTAAAAGAGGCCTAATGACAATGTTTGATAGGAAACATAGGAAAAATAATATGTCTGAACTATTTCCCCCTCACTTTCCTAAGGGAACAAACTTTCCTTTCGACTACTGGAAGCTGGAAATGACCTTTCAGTGGTGAAATTGTCACCCATTTCATTTAAAGGGAACCTTCTCTACATGTAGTTTCCCACAGTATAATTGGACCCCAAATTCCTGTATTAAATTCAGGGAGATTTCCCCATAGAGTTATTGAAATGTTATGCTGATGGCATATGCACATAGAGAAAACAGGAACAAACTGCAAGATGCTAGACATCTATTAAAAAAAACCCCCACTTAAATTTGTGGAATCCTAAATGTCTTAATGAAAGTTGTGCTTTCAAAACAGTAGGCACATCAGCCTGTGAATCCAGTATCTCTTTCTGGAGAGATTCTTTCTGTCACTTTCTGTTCCTTTCAAATCGGTTTTCAGTAGAATCATTACTTAGTATTTGAACACAGAGGGGTGAGCACTAAATGTACGCTGCTACTAAGCACAGCACCCTTGCTCTTCATTTTTGGTGGTTTTGTCATTTTATTGTGTATTTCTTTTCTGCCAAAATAATCTCATTGACATGAAATATGTATAGCCCTTGAGTGACATAAAGCAGTCATATTATTTCCCTAGGTGATTATCTTTGCTGATGCAATTCCATGTGCTGACGAATTCTGCATTGATTGAAAAGTACAGAAAATGAGTGGGGTTGTCTAATTTGACTTTTTATTCCCTCTATTTTTTCCCTTTAAGGTGATGTGCTTCTATTTCCCATTTGTGTTTTAAATATCTGACCTTAAATATCATACTCATCAATGACTTTGCTGCTCTCTTAAATGTCAAAGGACCATCTCTCCTTTCTTTGTTCATTATAGTCAAAGTGGCTATTACTTAGTGTTCTCATTACACTAAGGTAATGAGACTAGGTAGATCTCATAGGTGCATTAAAATAATTTTTAACTTACCTGAGTCTCCCGTAGGTTTTCCCCCAGAGCTTGTTTTTGGCACATTCAGAAACATGCCACACATATCAGTTTGTTCTGATAACCCATCTGCCTGTGCTCATTCTTTGAAACCCGGGACTACTGTGATGCAGCCCTGTACAACGGCTGACACTGGATTATGCTCCATATTTGTAAAGAAAAATGAACAGACTTGAAACTGAAAACTGGATTACATTTTATGAATTTTTTTCCTTTTCTGTTTTCATTTTCATTATCTTTTGTTCTCCCAGACATCTCTTTACATCTTTTGTGTTGGGCCGATTATTCTAGCTGCCTTTGGAGAAGGTGCAGAATATATTCAAGTAATGAATTTTTGAAACACAGGCAGTTGCTGAGGCAGAAACTCACTGCCAAAACGAAAACCAGTGACAAACCAATAAAATAAAATTAATAGTAATTACACTACTTTAAGAAGATACCATTGAGAATGAAGCAATAAATATTCAACAATGGTTTTATGTAAGTATTTCATCCTCAGGAATTTAGTGGGCTGAATGATAAAATAAGAAAAAAATCACAGTTAAGAGTTTAATTTACAATCTTTGGTTGAAAGCCAGTAAATGAATTATTTTCGGTACTTGCTATCGAATGAAGTAAATATTCTCCCTGCTCAGATCTAAATCAAGCTCTGAGGAACATGGTAGACTAACACCCTTCCCCTTTACAAATGAGAATTTGCTAATTGAATTAAAATAATTTTCAGAAACCAAGGGCATGTCCAAATGTAAAATAATAAGACACTTCTATAAATAGCATGGCCATAGAATACTATTGTGTTATAATCCTCTTCAGGAACTGTTGTCATCATGGTTATGGCAGTGAATATGTAGAGCCCATTGTCAAGGGAGGTGGACTGCCAGGAATGGACCTGCTCATTCATTGAGCATGAAAGGTACTTTGCCGTCATATAAGAAGAAAATAAAGGAATAGCACAGGAAAAGAGATATAAAAGAAACTTTATCAAAAGTAGTAAAAAAGAAAATGAAATATTAAACCCAGAAAGTTTGTGGTATTAGAGAAGAGCAAGAGAAGAGAAGCACTCAGTTGGAAGAGACCTACAATAATCATCTGGCACAACTGCCTTATCACCTCAGGGATGACCCTTTGCTTTTCATGGGAGATGTTTAAATTCTCTGTGGTTGGTTTTGTTTGGGTTTTTTTGTAGAGAACAATTAATTGGTTGACTGAAGTCCTTAAAGCATGCCATGTGGGTATTTTAGATTTATTATATTATTGGAGTTAAGGACAGACAAAACAAGCCAACAGCACTTACGAAAAACTTTCAAAATTGTGATGGAAAATGTTGCATGAATGACCATCTTATTTAGATTTTTGCTGAATTTATGGTGAATTAATAATAGTTGCATAGAGGCAAGTACTCTAAGCATAGGGGCAAATATAAATTCGACTGTGCTTCAATGGGAAAGAGTGGTAGCCATTTTCTGCCCTTGACTAAGGATACATAGCAGCAACCTGCTCTACTGACTCATTGATACAGTGGGGGAAAATGGTTTT
Organism: Corvus kubaryi; assembly: GCF_017639235.1. Classification (NCBI taxonomy): domain Eukaryota; kingdom Metazoa; phylum Chordata; class Aves; order Passeriformes; family Corvidae; genus Corvus; species Corvus kubaryi. Next base: position 6,299,217 of record NW_024580671.1, read on the forward strand.
AGCGTCGGATTTCCTTTATTAAATTCATATAAGGACTGCCAGAATACTGAAGCTACCAAACGAAGAACTAATCCCCACAACCAGTCTTTAAAATAATAAAGTAAGTAAAATACATCAAACATTCATAAGGTTTGGATGAAAATGGCTAATCTGAAATGCAAACTCAAACATCCCTAATGTACAATACACCATGTTAAACATCATGCTGTGTGATTATAAAAAAAACAAGCTTGGAGTTCAGAAAGTTGTATGTCTAGATGGTACACTTGGGAATCATAAAGCACACCAAAATGTATAGGAGGGGCATAGCTGGTATAATCAAGTCTTGAAGCTGTAGGGAATGAACCAGTGGCACTGTTTTTGGAATAAATGCAGGCGAACTGAGCTGTCACATTAAAGCTGACAGCCCTGTTACGCAGCTCTAATCTGCTGTGCAAAGATCTGGGTTAGGAGAGGATGGAAATCTACAGATGCACTATTCCAAGTCTGCTTTTCTGAGCTTGCAGATCAAAGTCAAAAACGATGCCTGATCAGAAGCATCAAAAAACGTGGGCAATGTAGATAATTCCAGAAAGAGGTGGATGATTTAACCCTCTTTCACGATTCTTTTCTAAAAAAAAAGTCTCTAGATGCCAAGACATTTTCAATGCAATGACTGTGTTATCTCCCTTCAGATGCTGAGGTAACACAGTCAAAATAGCATCGATGATTCTTGCAGCTTGATGAGACAGACTTCCCTTGAATTGCTGCAAAGTTTAAGACTCTTTCATCCCCTGTTCTCAAAAGAATCACACTTAAGAGATTTCCCAGCACTCTAACTGCACATCCTGATGGTAATGGGAAGTGGCAACACTTGTGAACTTGCAGGACCTTGGTGACCTTGGGTTTCATTTACTGCTTGTGCTTTTAGTGGTCCAAAAAAAAAAAAAAAAGAGAAAGAAAAGAAAAAGAAAAAATGCTTGCTCATGCTTTAATACAGTGGAAGTAAAAGGTTTGGCACACAGAATGGTATTTAATAGATGACTATATACCTGGGCTTTAAAACTGCTGCAAGCGGTCATATATTGTAGCAAAAGAAATAAGCAGTTTATTATACTCTATGCTGCTAATTTATAAGCTCTTTCTCTTAGGTTTCAGCATTTGCTAGAAGCACATATATGTTTCTGTCATGTCTTGGAAACAAATAACAAAACATTTCCATAGGGAAAGTTACACCATAAAATTGAATTTTAATAAAGCAGGAGAGGGCTGACAGCAAAAATAATCATTTCATCTGCGAAGTTGCAGTTCGGTGTATTGCAGCTGAGAATACTCTGGCAGTTGCATAGATGTGGGCTCCCCTGTGTAACACTAACCCAGTCCCTGCCTGTCTCACAGGGAGAAGGGTAATTCCATGAAGGTGAAATGAAATGTAATACAGACCTAGTAGCCATATGCTTAGTTTCTTATGAATATCTTCATTTTTCTTGACAGCTGTGTCTGGCATTCTCCGTTTTTAACTCAGTAATTTTTCCTAGCACCATGTCCCACAGCTTCAGGCAAAGGAGCAGAGCTACTGCTGCCTGGGTACCCACTGGGCTGGGAGAGGGGCAGTGGGGGGACACCAGCATTGGTCACTGCCCTGGGAATGGGAACAGGACTGACAGGGTTGTAGGAAGCTGGCGCTGCTGCGGCATCTCTGGAGGAGGGGCTGATGGCCCTGGGGGACTGACATGGGGTGGGCAGTGTTGGGGGAGTCCCCGGAATGTGGGCAGGGACTGACAGGGCTGGTGGTGCCATTGAGGTCCTCTTGTACAGAGTAGATCTATAAAATCCTCTCTTCTGACTCCATTTTCCCTCAAAATTGTATGGCAGATATTTTCCTACCATTTCTGCCCAAGGTAGTCTACTGAAGCAGATAAAAACATAGATACACACAATCTAAACCTTCACTTTCTGCAGACAATTGTCCATCATCACAAGGTTGGTTCTGCCACTCACACAATATTAAAACTAAGTACAGAGAATCACACCCAGCTAAACTGCCTAAAAAGCTCTCCATGCATTACTGCGTCAAGGAGGGACAGGCAGAGCCCTGTGGGATGGAGCAGAGCACAGAGAGCCCTGGTGTGGGCTGACCTGAGCTCGAGCATCCCTCTGCTGCAGCGTGGAGCCACTGTGCTGATTGAGTGGCACAAGGAGTAACTGAGAAGCACTTCTGCAGATGCCAGCTGGATAAAACCCTAAGGCTCCCAGCTCCAGAATTAGCAGAGCCAGTTCATGTGAACCCAGCTCGAGGTCGGGATCATGCAGAGCCAGCTGTGCATGTGGTAAAAGATGCACATCAGAACCAAGTCCCAAAGAATTTTACAGTATTTGTTTTACAAGAGAGACAACAAATCAAGAGATCTTCAATTTAAAGGAGAAAATGAAGAGACTTCAGACACTACAATGCAGTCGCCCCACAGAAGCACAACTCACAGCAAGCTATATTTTGTAGGTACTGTGCTGTTTGGTTGGAAACTCAGTCAGCCCTCAGAGTTTGCTCTTCACAAATATTCAGTTCCTATCCTAAGACCTGGGTAGATCCAAAGAGAAGACAGATCAGAAATGCAAAATATAGCAAAAGGAGCCACCTGTAACTGTATTACTCTTTTAAAGAAGTACAGGAAGACCCACAACATTGGGGTTGTGGTCCTTCTAAACCCAAAAGCTATCTCTTATCAGGCTTGAGTACTTCAAACCTGTGGTTATGAGCTCCTTTTTTACCAAGGGTTTTCCTACACACAGGCAGCTGCCAGAATTGGGAAGGAGGCAGTAGGTAACCTTTGCAAGAAATTGAGTGGAAAAAAAAACAAGAGTGAATTTGAAACGTTAAATATTTTAATATTAACCACGAGTATTTATCTCCTCAAATTTGCTGCTTGGCAAGAATGAAGCATCTCAGAGTTTTACTGGTGAGATAGGTGATTAATGGGAGACCTGGTCCAACATCTCCCATGTACCCTAAGCAGATAAAAGCCAGTTTCTCTGGTGGTGAGAGAGACCCTACATCCTGGGAAAGCTATAGCACTGTTCAGACATCAACCTAACAGACACTTTGGGAGAATTCGTGAGTGACCCCCAACAGAGGCCACTGCCTTTTGCACTTCACTGGAGAATGATATAATTTTACCCTATCACTCCTCTGAGGGATATTTTAAAAAATTGTTTTGCCTCCAAAGTAATGTGGGTGTTTCTGAAGATAATACTCTTATGCAAAAGGATGCCAGCTTGAATCTCTGTACATTTGTTTTATAGTGGTATTTCAAGTGCTTGTCAAATGCATGGCGAAGAAGGTGTTCAGAATGAGGGAAGAGTAAATGAAAAAACTTGGCAGCAGTAGCCTCAAATTGTGAGACTTTTGCAGACATAAACCCTATATTTTTTCAGCAAAATCAGTAAAATCATTGTAGTGATTAGCCTTTTAGTGAAAAACCTAATGCTACCCTCTTACATGCTTCAGTAAGGACTCACTGGAATTATCTTAAGAAAGTCTATTGTGATTGTCTTGCTGTTTCATTTCTCAAAGTGGTGTTGTCTTCCGGGTTCCCCATCTTCTCCTTTGATCCTAAAGTATGTCAGGAGTCTGTAGTCTTGGCGACTTCATAGCAGCCAGCTGGTAGGAAATCTCCCAAATACTGAGACTGAGAAGTCTAGCCTGATTCCTTCACATGCTGTCCTTTCAAGTCATTAAGATATGTATTCCTTAAAATATCTATTTGGAAGTGCCCGTTATATGAATGAAACAGGTCATGTTCAATGCTTCTAAGAAGACTTATTTATCTATGACATTGCTACTGTGATGACTGGAGGAAAGACAATGGAGGTTTAGACTTAATATTAATTAGAAAGCTGATCAACAAATTTGGCACCTTTATCTGAAAGACAGGAATATATTTCTGTGTAGTTTTGCTGTGGAAAATGCAAGCACAACAGACATCTGAAATATGTTCTGGGGACAGCATTAACATGCTTTTTCAGTGGTGATCTTTTGTGGAGTTAAGACTACCTATGGTGAGTGAAGTTTTTCAGGATACGAAGAGGATGAAGTGAAAGGCATGGGCAGAAAGAACAGCAAAAATATGAAAGTTTGCAAAATTATCTGCCTCCCTGTAGCCTGTTATTCTGTGGTAAAGAGGCTGGCTAAGAGAGGAGCCTAGCCTCTCTGATGCATTATGACAGAGGAAAAAAGAGATATGTGTTATGTTTATCTGCCATGAATCAACAAGAAAGAGGTCAGCAGGAACAGGAAATGAATTTTTATGAGAATGTTGGACATCAAAAATTGCTTGCTCTCTCTTGCCTGGATTATCACTCTAGCTCTTCTTTCTGTATTTATGTTTTTGACTTCTAGTGGGAACAATTAAGAAGAAACAACAAGCCTCTGCTGTTCTGACATAAAATGTGCAATAAAATCTAGCCTCTGGAAGAAAAGCTTATAATCCATCAGGGAGAAAATACATCCCCCTGATAATTGTTTAGCAATGGCAGGGCACTGAGGACCCTCTGAGGATATGAGGCATGAGATTATAGATCTAATAAAAATGTCTGTAAAATAGAGAGTAATTGAGATATTTTAGAATATATTCAGCAACTATGAATGGACACAATAGGACAAAAAGCTATCAGTCTGCTTGAAATAACAGAATCAGCAGCCTTGCAATGTTTCCTTCAAGGACAATAGAGTGGCTTTGGGGTTTTTTTCTGTACTATACCTTGGAGGAGTTTTCAGTTTTTAAAAGCACAATAGTGCCAGAGCAGGTTCTGTCAAACATGAATAATTGAATTTGAACAGAAATGCAGAGACTCTGAAAACACAACTGAAGACTTTGGAAAGCACTCAGAGAAAATGTACAGGCTAGGTTTGCTGCTTCTGGTCTCATATCACTAAACTTGGCCTATCCCCACTGAGAACACTGAAGTTCTGCTGGTGCAAAATTTCAGCAAAGATAGCTGTGAATCAGGCCCAGTATTTGCAGTGGGCTTTTCTTAAGTGAAAGCATCAGTGGGTATCTTTGCAAACACTGGTGTAGACAGTATGATATCATTAATATAAATGAAATTACTTAAGACTTCCATTAATCAATGCTCTGAGATCAGCATCTGCTCTTCCCTTTGACGAGTTGCCACTCTGTGATCGTGCTTATTGCATTAGGCACTAATGAACGCCAGTGCTTTCTCCAAGGGCACAGCGCAGATTATTGAAGCCTAATGACTTCTTCTGTTGTTTGTTCCTTGAAGACCTCACCTATGGAGTCCTCCCCTCTGGCAGTAGCCTTGTCTTAAGCTAGCAGCAATCTCAATAAATAGGTTGAGAAATTAAAAGAGGAACAGACAAGGTGCAAATTAATGGGTGGGGGGGCACATGAGAAACCAGGAAAAGACTCTGGAATTGCAAGGAAAGAATATGAGTCTGTAAAGCTTTGGAGGAAAGAGAGAGAATCACAGACAAACCATTACAACAGGCAGCAAATGATAGAGAAAGAAGAGTACTAAAGAGGGGAAAGAAGGGTTGCTAGGGAAAGAATAGGGGATTTCTCACTCCTCTTGAAACGAAATTTTCTTTTTCATGAAGTGTTTGTTAATCATAAAGGCACTGCTTTGTAATTTTTCAGTTGTACTAAATCTTCTGCTACAGAATGTATACAGCCTGCAGGCTGGAGCAAGGGAGCAAGGCCATGGGGTCTCATGCATCTGAAGTGAAATACTAGCCATAATTTTTTTCTTGCTCTGTGATTAAGTAGTGTTTGACTTTTAGCTTAGCTGACTTTGAAATGTCAAGAATAGCATCAAAGCTTTGGCCTGTTTCTAGTGTTCTCAAATCCCACACATTCAAAAAATGGAAAAGAATATACTTTCTTCCCCAGGGTTTTGCAGATAAAGGATATTTCCGAAAACAATGCCTACAGAATTAGAAAATCAGGCAACTGAGCTTTCTTTTTAACCAAGCAGCTGCTATTAAAACTGAAGACTGTATGCATGGTGTGCCATTAGTGCCATTGCCTGAGAAGTGCATTTTTAAGAGCAGCTTTACACTCCACATGTACCCCCTTGAAAAGAAAGCCCCATGCAGATAATTCCTCATATATATCTTAGTCTGCATTTCTTACTCTCCCACACTATGAGAACAAAACCTATTTATTTAAAGTTCAGTTTACTCCTGCTGGGTAGTCCTTATTTCACCAGGGCTGGATGATATCTGATAAGCGGTACAAGACACTTGAGATGCAGAAAACATCCTGTTGTGTCCAGAAAAAGGCCTGTGTGTTTGCCTGATTTGAAAATCCATTGACTATCGATGACTCAGGATACCTTTAAGAACAAAAATCAATGCAGTATGCCACTGGAAGGCTAATCATCCAGTCCAGCCTTCCAAAGATGTACAGCAGTTTGTTTTCTAGGCTTAGTGGCTCATGAGGGTTTGAAGATAAAGATCACATTGCTTTCATTAACATCCTCTCTGCTTGCATTTATTCACTGGTTCTGACCCAATTTAAGTGGCTGCTGCCTCCAAGTGATTTATGTTTGAAACAATGCCATGTTCCATCTGAAAACATATAGTCACAGCTTCCAAGCTATATGAAGCATTCACCTCCAACTCCACCACTTTGTGGAAATACTGGCTCCAAAGATAATTCAGAAATTTAAAGATAAGGGTGAGAATTATTAGAATAGTACAATTTCCAAGGTCGCTATTATTAACCATATTCAATTATTTCAGAAATGTTCTGTTGAGACTGTGAGGTAGTCTCTTAACCATATGGAGCAGCATATATGTAAGGAAGAAAAAATTGATGAGCAGCAGATAAATAGAAAAATTAAACAGAAAGGGGGACACAGTATCTGTGAGCTCACAGTACTCACAGAGTGAGGCAGCAGGTGGGACTGGGAAAGAGCCTCTCTATCACTGAATTCAACTCCCTGCAATCGCACTGTCATGGCATCGACATTAGAATCAGATAGATCCTCGGAGTAAGTTCTCCCTCACCTAAACCTCATACCACAAAGCAATCTCTGAAACTATGTAACAGTTGCAAGACCATTACTGCAAAAGGCAAAAAACCTCAAAAATTACACCATGGCATGACTTCAAAGAGAACATAAGAGACACACAGTACTGCCATTAGTGAAACACCCCTGGAGAATTTCTAGCAGATGGACCCAGCCCCATGTCCTATAGGAAAAGCTGCTCAGCCTCTGCCAATCTGATATGAAGGAAAAATTTAACCCTCAAATAAACACCAAAACTGACAATTAGTTTAGCCCTGAGAAGGTGAGCAAGATATTGCAGCCAGCAACCTGAGAGATTTGTCAGACTGTGGTCCTGACCAGCTCTTGTTGTGGCCAATTCTTTTACATGTCAGAGAAAGTGGGTCACAGACCTTTCTCTCTGCCAATACCTGGTGGTGCAATTGCCAAATATCCCCTACAACAGAGGATATCAGGAATAAGGTGTTCAAATTTTGTGGCATATATGAGATAGCACTTTCCCTCATTTGTCCACTGCTTACTTGCTTACTTACTTACTTACTGAAAGTTGCTTCTCCTAGAAGCCTAGCAAGTTACTGGAAGATTTGTGCATCAGCCCCCAAAACCTGACTCACTCACATGATCAGTGACTACCATGCTGTCCCTACAGCTGATCCATCCCAGAAGGAGCTTACCTTCTCCTCTGTAGATCAAGGGCCCTGAGGCCTTCAGTGTGTAAAACTGAAATAATAAACTTACTCTCTGTGTTCAGTTACACTATTATACCCTGACAGCTGGGGACTCAAATTCATCCAAGTAGCCCATCCTCATATTCACCCAAAAGACAGTCTGAAGACCATCCATCTCAAAGATGAGAGATCTCCTACTGATCTAGCTCCAATTCCAGTCAAATTCTAGTCAGATAACCTTCAACGGTAGCTAAAAGGGCCAGAGTCCCTTTTCATCTCCCTAAATTTGAAAATACAAAAGTTTAAGATTCAAAAAATCCAGCCCAATCTAGGCTACCTTCTGCTTCTCTAACTGGTGGTGTTCAAACAAGGCCAAGAGAGATGAGGCCATTGGTCATAATAATAGATAAAGAGAAGTAGGATCAGTGCACAAACAATCCAGTTTTTCAACTGCACCTGTAGTGAAATGCCAGCCGTCTTCATAGGACCAATATTTTCACTTGTAAGGAATAGCTCAAGTAAGTCTATCTTACAATTAAGTTGCAGACAGAACCAAAGTTGAAATATTACTCAAGTAACTGAACCACGGGAAAGGATAATGCTGTAGAAGAGGATGGTTTAATTATAAGGACTCTATACATTTATATTTTATTTCAAAAATATTAGTAATGTAAAGATATGATTTCATTTAACTTTCTTTGTTCAGTTTTGAATAATTTCACCATCCTATTTCCAACTAACTTGCTTGTCATTAAATAAATGTATTTGGTCTTGTTACATTGTTTGCTTTACCAAATTCACCAGGAAAATTTACTGAGTAGTCTTAATGTAGCCGTAGGGGAGTCAGTACCATGTTATCCCATTGGGGAGCAGCATAAAGCACCAGCAGGAGCTTGATACTATTTGCAAGTCTAATAAATCCCATAGCCCCAGTTGGAGGTAGCCCAGTTCCACCAGTTCTGAGTTTTAAAGAGACGTGTGTGTTTGATTTGGGGATGCGGAAGAAAGGGGTAATTGATCTTGGATGGGCGAAAAAAGCTGATGCCACACTTCCTCAAGGACTTTTGTGACTGGCTCTCCCCAGACAATGACTTGTACTCAGTAGGACCACAGAAAGGGCTCTACATTGAAAAGTCTGCTAGATATACTGCCTTGTCACTGAATGGGGATGAGAATCTTAGCAATACAACAGGAAAATAGGATTGAATAAGAAAGGAGTAGGCTGTAGACTGAGAGTGAACCTTTCCATCTTAATATACTCTGGAGGACCCAAGTAAGTGCTTTCTAATTAGCTTGCATTTCACTTGACATATTTATGGCTGTCGCTGCACAAGTCGACCAATATACAGGGCTTTTTATTAAAGGGTCTCCAGAGGAAAGCATCCAAACCTGCCAGCAACCATGTTTCAAAGGTTTAACCTCTCTAACCTTTATGGTTCAGTTAAAGTTCTTCCTTCACACGTGCCAAATACACCATTCTGCCAAGTGAACTGTAAGCCTGACTAAGGCAATTACCTTCTCTATTTAACATGCAATTGCATTCCTTATTTGTGGTAAACTTTGTATGATGTGCTCGTAAAACTTGCCTAATTACATAAAGACATGGTAACAGAAATGCTGAACCTAACTATTGATTTACTGAAAGCAGATGCAGCAAGCAGACACTGTGTTCATGACCAGAGATCACTGTACATTGAGGTACGAGCGATTTACACAGCATTTAACCCAAGCAGGTTTGTAGTGCCTTGCTACAGCTTGGTTTTCTGACCCATGCTGTGCTGCACAGATCCCTTTGCTGCAGGGTGAACTTGGGTGCTTGTAACGGAGGAGCCTGCAAGCAGCTCCCACCTGGTATTGGCAATCACACAACCTGCATGTCCTTGCCTTTATCTGAAACTGCAGCAGTGAGTTCTTCTGTGAATATCCTTTCTATCTGACAGCACAAACGATGAATAGAGTTTTGCTTTAAGAAAATCCTGAAAGAGCAGAAATTAACAAAAAATAAAAGGTGGTGTAACTTCTCCATGGATGGGATCTGGAGGCCTGTCTGAAGCTGCGCAGCACAGCATTAACAGCATCTGGAAGGACATAACATTATCTATACTACCTGTCTTTCTCTACAACACTGATGCTAATAAATAGCAGTGCTTGTAAGAGTCTGAATGCCTTTCTTACTGAGATCTTAAAAATCCAGCACCCTCTGGTGCAAAGCAGCAGCTAATAAAGCAGTGTCCAAGCCTGTACTCTACCTACAGGACTGGGGTCATTGCTCCCACAGTTTTTCTCTAATTAACAAGGTGCTTAATTAGACTGGAAAAGCTGTATCTCACTTGAATTTCTTTTTCCTCATCAGCTGGGAGAACCATCCAGTTTGACTTTCATGCTTCTCATTTTGGTGGCTTTTTTTTTTGCCCAGTACAGGTGGTTGAGACTTCCAAAACTACCCTAACAAACTCCCTCTTTTTTCTCCATTTTCTTAAGCTTTAGTGTCATTTGATTCTAGCAAAGAATTTTCAGGTCATCAACCTACATGTTACTGACCTCCTGGCCACACAGCCCAGCATTTTCCTGACAGACCCTTGCCTAACTATCCATGTTCATCTTGGTTGCTCAAAAATTTCTTTCGGATTGACTAGCTACTAAGCAAATGAGTCAGCTGCATGTTTTACCATCAAAGTGAACATTTTTCAGCCTGTTTTATTTCTATTCTTCATTGAACCGGGATACAGTGATGTTAAGATATTTGTATCTGGCACTAATTAACAAGTACCACCCATCAGAGCTGCTAAACATAATCTTGGTTTTATCCTACAGGGGGATACACTGATTTTGTTTCATTTAAGCACTGTGTCTTCCTTCATGATTGTTCCTTCATTTTCCCCCTTGGAAGAACATCATCTTTTTTATCATTTGCTTTCAGCCAGAGATTCCCTAAGGGAATTCCTCAGCTATTTCCTCAGATGTCTCCCTTGTGTCTATAAAGCACAATGGAGCGTGATGCTGCAGTGCTGACTTGGAATCAGCTGAACAGAGCTCAGCTCCCTTTCTGAAGGTGCTCACTCACTTGGCTCTGCTGAGAAACCACAAACATTAAATCCCAGGCAATAGGAACAGTGATGCCACTACCTTGTTTCTAATACCTAAACTGTGCATTGAGTATTTTTTTTTCCCAGGACTCCTACCCTTTTTTTGCTTGCACATCCATTTTGAGCAACGGTGTATGAAAGCATGCTTTGAATATTGTAACTATTCTCAAACCTGTTTATATATATTGGACACCTCTTTCTCCAGACTGAAATCCTACTTTTTCTTGGTTTGTGTGGTGTGGTTTTTTTTCTCTGTATCTCTTCATGGACTGTCCACATTAAATCTTACCCAAAATGGAATATGCCCTTCCTCTCTTGCGTATCCTCAAGATGAACATGCTGAGTCATCTGAACATCCCAAGTCATCTGAAAAGGAAATTAAGAAAGTTCATAAACTTTGTTTCCACCGCATATGTTCAAGCAAAAGGGGAAATGAAAATACTTACAAAGTATAATTGTAGTGGTTTGACCTGGCTGAAAGGACTGGTATCCATCAAACCACTCTATCACTCCCCTCCTCAGGTGCACAAGGGAGAGAAAATACAAGAAAAGGCTCATGAGTTGAGATAAGGATGGGGAGAGATTACTCACTGATTACTGTCACAGGGAAAACATACTCCATTTAGGGAAATTAGCTGAATTTATTACCAATCAAAATCAGAGCAGGATAATGAGAAGTAAAATAAATCTTAAAAACAGCTTTCCTCCACCTATCCCTCCTTTCCAGACTAAATTTTACTCTTGATTCTCTACCTTCTCCTGCTCAGTGGTGCAAGGAGATGGGGAACGGAGGTTATGGTTAGTTCATCACATGTTGTTTCTGCCACTGCTTCCTCCTCAGGGAGAGGCGTCCTTCTCCTATTCCAGCATCCTCCATGAACTTCTCCAACATGAGTTCATCCCACAGGCTGCAGTTTCTCATGAACAGCTCCAGCATGCATCCCTTTCACGGGTGCAGTCCTTCAGGAACAAGCTGCTCCAGTGTGCGTCTCCCACAGGGTCACAAGTGCTACCAGGAAACCTGCTCCAGTGTGGGATCCTCTCCCTATGGGTCTGTCCCTGCCAGGAGCCTGTTCCAGCATGGGTTCCCCACAGGGTCACAACATTCTTTTGGGCATCCATCTGTCCCAGCGTGCATCTCCTCCATGGGCTGCAGCTGGATCTTTGCTCCTCCATGGACCTCCATCGGCTGCAGAAGGACAGCCTGCCTCACCAGGGGCTGCACCACAGGCTACAGGGGAATCCCAGAGCTCTGGTGCTTGGAGCACCTTCTCCCTCTCCTTCCTCACCAACATTGGTATCTGCTGAGACTTTTCTTCCACAGTTTCACTCCTCCCTTCTCTGGGTGCAATTACTTCTGCACAATAACTTTTCTATACTTCTTAAATATGTTATCACAGAGGTGCTACCTCCATCATTGATTGGTTTGGCCTTGGACAGCAGTGGGTCCATCTTGGAGCCGGCTGCTGTTGGCTCTGTTGGATATGGGCACAGCTCCTTGCAGCTTCCCTCTGATGTCACCCCTGTAGCTCCTCAGGTCATAGTGTGGCCTGAGGGGAGGTGGGATGTCACTAAAGTCAGCTTCTCTGAGCCTCTACACTCCCCAGCTATCAGAGCACTTGCCACACAAATGCAATACAATAACCAAACAAAACACACCCACCCCCCCCCCAAAAAAAAAAGAAAAAAAATTGAAAGGTAGCTTTGTTCAGTGGTGACTCAATAAAAAAGAAATTATAGTTGATGTATGATATCTAGATAAGATAAAAAATAATCCTTAGGCTGTGGAAGAAAATCAATGTAATCAAAATGAGTATGCTCAGAATCCATACGTAATTAATATACCGTTATTTATACAGGGTAAATATTTTTCACTTAAACAAGAAATTTCAGCCTTTCGTTGCAAGAAACGGGCAAAATCCAAATTGCTTATTGACAAGATGCAGTAACTATATGCAAACAAGAGATGAAAGATTTTTAGCTTGTCATTCATGATGTATCCTGAAAACATATAAATGAATCATTTTCAAGTAAGCCCTATGCTGATTAAAGCAAAAAGGGGAATCTAGCCTCAATTTCAATAAAATAATTTTTAAGAGGTGCCTAGAACTTTTATCTTTGGCAGTAGTTTAGTGCTTAATCCTGGTACAGGAGGTCTCAGAGATTAAGGGTTGCTTCCTTGCAACAAGGAATAATTAGGGAAGCATATAAGTATAAATATTAATTTTTTTGGGAGGAGGAAAGGAAGAAAAATGGATTTCAGGAAAGATCATTTGTTTTGCAAATTGAAAAAGGGATTGAAAAATTTTAATAAACTTAGGATCTTGGTAGCTAAAATTAAACATATCTGTTGGTATACAGTTTGGGAAATAACCTAGTAATTGAGGTTAGAACCCATTAATAGTTCTGGAAAAATTGGATGGGTGAAACTGATATGAGACACACAAGCAGAGAGAGAAGCTGCGTGAGCACAGGGCAGCTGCACGGTCCAGCTGCTGGTGGTGATGTCTCCATATGCAAGGGAATTGCTGGTTGAGGGGATTATACTGCTGCTGCTGTTCTTTGGCTGTGCAACAACATGACCAAGGAAAGGAAATGCTCTTTGTATTGATGAGGCTACACCATTTTATGCTACCTAAATCTTGCATGACTGTGTAACTGCATGCAATAGCCAGTAATTTCCCTTTAGTTTTGCTGTCAAAAAACAGGCTGCAGCTATGAAATGTCCCCTGATATTGGGACATATTGGTTGATACAGAAGGACCTCTAGCAATAACTTGACCAAATAGTTTACTTTTTTCTTCTTTAAAGTATAGAACACAGGGATTTGGTCATATTGTTGCATATATAAGTCTGGGTGATTGTGTACATACATACATGCTTACATACACACACAGACTTCTCTATATTTTGATAATGCTTTGACTATGGTAGTAAGGATGAACCAGAGACTTGTGAGTCTAGTCTATAGTCCATAAAGAGAGCATCTTAATAAATTCTAGCCTTCCAGTCCTCCACTTTGATGATTATGGTCTTCTAAATTGCACATTTGAGGTGAATTGCCTTAAAAACACTGGAGTTTGGGAAAAAAGGGGAGAGGGGGAGAAAAAATAAAAAGAGTAATATTCCATTAAAGCTGTTATCTCAAGCCTTGGAGTAATTTTATTTTTTTGTAAAATGCTTCATTATAACTCAGAAGCAATTGTGTACCTAGGTTACAGTAATTATGTTGGTTGTCATTAACCATGCAATACTGAATTGTGTTTATTGATGAAGTGCAATTCTGTAAATAACACAGGCATAGCTCATGAATACTGTATACTTAATTGGGGTCTCAGCTTGAAATATCCCCCAGCTGACAGTGAAAGATAGACAACATCATCCTAGATGTAACCCCACTGAAGTGATACACCACTAATATCCTACTCTTCCATGCATTTAAGGGAATTGGAAATGGTATCCTGAAAATGATCGAAAGAATATGCAAGTCTTTCACGCTTTCAAACTTGTGTCATCGATTCTCATAATGGCCTTGGACTCCAAATAACTTTCACTGCATGCTCTAAAGCAATTCCAGCCTGAGTACTGTTATTAAAATGCTGACAATTTCTTAAAGAAACTCCTTTGCTATTTTCCTTATTACGTTAGATAGCTTAGGACATAAACACTTGCATGCCCAGGTAAAGAAGAAAATTGGAAAAGCTAGCACCATCCTGCAGCACAGAGTTTAAATTAAACAATATATATGGATGGTGTGTCTCAAAGACCTCCATTACCTCCTCAGTGGGATCAAACAAGTACAGACACTGTTGAGAGTTACAGTAACAAGAAACCAAATGTATTTCCAACAAGTAAGGCAATAAAAGCATCTTTTATTAGCTATTCACAAATACTGTAAATTCCTATATATGACCCAGTAGAGAGGAATTTTCTGCCAAGATCACAGAATCATAGAATAATTCAAGCTAGAAGGGCCCTCTGGAGGTCACCTTTTCCATTTGCCTGCTCCACGGAGGCATGGCTAGAACAGATTGTTCAGAATCCCATCAAGAGGTAGTTAAACATCTCCAAGGAAGGAGAGTCTGTAATCTCTGAGAATCCCTTTTCCAGCACCTGACCACCTTGATCCCCAGCCTCAGAATCAAGCTTTTCAAAGCCTCTGAGTGACCGTGGCCTTTCTGTGTTACAGTGATGGTTTGAAAGTCATTTTATGCACAGTGGTCTCTACAAAACCAGAGTAGTCTCCAGTGATGCAGTGGGTAAAGGTGGCTTGCTCCTGCATCACCTCTCTCAGCAGTGCTCCAAAGGTGCTGTAGCACTTTGAGGCTCCAGGGAACTGCTGTAGTTTAGGTTAATGAGACACTACTCCTGGGGAAGGCAAGTGCAGAACCACCACTGCTTACACGTGGATGTTTCTACTAACAAAATTAAGAATATAAAAAGCCAGATATTTGTAGTGGAGATTTTAAAAAAGAAAACTTCATTTCTCAACCTTCTTTATAGCATAAAAATTATCTGTATAAGTTTTGGAACTAGCTTAATATTTACATTTATGCAGTGCCTCAATGTCAAAATACAAACACAGGGTTTATAAATACAATACATAAAATATAAATATCTAAATATATTTAATATTTATATGGTACTTTTAATTCTCTAGATTTTCAGCTTGACTCTTTTGCCTTCATACATATAAACAAGTAAAACCTTAATAAAATGAGCCAAAGTCCTACCCAATCGCTTCTGCTAAGGATGTGAGTTCATGGGTATCATGAAAATCTCAATAGTTATCATGGCTCTTTCTCTTCTGGTACACATTTCACCGGAAACATGAAGACATTGATCATGCAGGGACTGAGGGCCTGTAGAAGGGCTTCTAGAGACTTCACTCCACTGTGCCTACAGCAAACCTGTTGACAAAGAAATTGCTTTTCACCAGCTGATAATAGCTAATCTTTGTATGACTTCACATAGCAGCCCTTTTCCTCTTGAGCCTGGGTGTTGACAAGAAAATTCACTGATTCTGAGGAACAATTCATCTCCTAGCACAAGGATTTGAACATGGTTCTCTCTCCTGGTTACTCCTGAGGCTGAATGATGTAGCATTCCAGTCCAAACCCTCCTCTTCACAAGAGCACCTGGGTTATGGCTAATATCTGGATAATCGGAGTGGTACAAACGTCTGATGCCTTCTCTGTATGTCAAGCCACTGCTTTCATCCCTAAAGATGGTTTGTTTCCAGCATAGATCTATCAGGCCACACCTTTCACACGGGGGTGAAAATGGACTGTGGCAGACCTCAATATCATCACTATTGAGCAACAGCATGAGCTCTAGTGGAAACTGAGCAATGAGCAGCCACCAACCCAGGGATTTGGCTTGTTCCCTATTCAGCATGCACACAGACCTCAGCAGCAAGTTGAAGAGTGCTCTCCCAGCCTGCCAGCATTCTCAGCCGCAGTGAGTATTTCTCAGCTTTTATCCACCAAGAAAGTTCTCTGCTTGATATTACTTCATCTCTGTAAGGAGCAACGACATTCTGCAGGTTATTCACAAAAATAAGCTGGACAGCAAGCCATTTTATCACTGGTCACTTGTTTAATTTCTTGGGGAAAGTGGTAGAAATCTCCCAACCCTTGCTCTGATTCCATACATTTCTCCCTGGGTCCAAGATAGTTTAAGAAACCAGCTACTTACTCCAGGCTAATCTGGTTCCCTAGAACTTTAGCTACTGTTCTCACAGAGTTTTCCAGGAGAAGATAAACACTGATGAAGAAGAGTAAAGAAAAACCACAGTCTTAAACCCAGCATAGTGGGGTTTTGATTGGACAAGTTGCAATACTGAGAGAAAGGAGCATCACCTTCTGCATTGGAAGGTGCCATCTCCTGGTGATCACCTGCAGGTGTATACAGGACTTCCTACCTCATCTGCAATCTCTATTTCACCCCTCTAAAGGGGGAAAAAAAAATAGAAAGATAATGAGAGAGGCTACAACAAACACAGAATAAGGTCATTTCACGGAAATCCACCCCTGCAGAAACCCATCCTGAGAGACCTTCTCAGACTCTCCCTGCTTCCACACTTGGCTCCAGGCAGACCCCTCTCCACTGTGTATCCCACATAGTCACTTTTCCGCCCAGGTGGCTTTTATCCTGGGATGTCCCACTGCAGCCACTCCCTTTCCTGCCACTGGAGGCTCATGTGGCCCCAGTAGGGAGCAGGTTATGCAGGCTTCCACTGAGAAGTACAATGAGCCCTTTTCATCCCAATGTTCCTGCAGGATAATGTTCCTCCATTATCCTCTGCTTTTTGGCACAAGTGAACATCTGGTCCTTTTCTGTAAGCAATATTTTCCAGAAAATTAGAGCGACTTCTCTTGCAGTAATCTAGTGGCCAAAGGGGACAGCTGAAATATGACATGGCAACATCCCCTGGTGAAAAGAAATGCCTACAGGCACTAAATTTAAAGTTGCATTTTAGTTGACTGAGTTATCAGATTGTGACGAACAGCACCAATGATACTTGTGGCAGACAGGAGGTTTTGGAGCAGATACTGTTGTAGCAGAACAATTTGCATTTGATACTGTGTGCATGAATACAAAGTCTAAATTCAGTTCTCCACCAGTTAAAAAGAGTGGATCAAGACTAAAAGCCATTACTATTAAGACCACTGTCTCCCAGGCTGTCTTTGGAAATGCTCCAGCAAGAGGCTAAGGACTCACCCCATGCAGTATGACTTCTCTGCTATGTTAGCCACCCAATATTTCATTAATGACTTTTCCTTCTCCAATCTCTTCTTCTTCTCTTCCTATTTCATAGAATCAAAAAATAGTTTGGGTTGGGAGGACCTTTAAAGGTCATCTAGTCAAATCTCCCTGCAATGAGCAGGGAGAGCTTCAAGTAGATCAGGCTGCTGCTATTTGGGAAATATAAATTAAATATCTCCACTCTTACTTATATTCATCACAGCTTTGCTCCTTTATAAAGAGGAGATCACCATGAGGCTCTTAAATACAACAATCTAGCATTTTGTTTAAGATTAATATAGTTATTTCTGTGAACTGTTCTCTGTGGGACTTCTGTGGTGCTAAGGAGGTCCTGTAGGTCAAAAATTCCACTTGTAACACAGGCCATATGCATCACAAACAGAACCAAACCCATCCACTTATTATGATCTAACCTATAATATTTAGTAGCACAAAGTTAAATTTGCCTAAATAGTATTTTGTACCTTTCCAGAAAGATAAAGCAAAATTCAGACTTTCAGAAAATCAAGTAATCAAGAAGTAAGTGTGAAGGCCTAAGTCTGATAGACTCCAGACTCCTCTTTCAACATAGGAGGAACAGATGGAACACTAGAAAAATACAGGGGCCCCAGTTCTTTATACAGTTACATCAATAGCTTATATTAGCTTCCTTCAAACAGCACAATGCTGTCATAAAGCCAGTATCATATTGGTTGGTTTGATAAAAATAATTAACTTCAAGAAAATTTTCAATGGAAACCTTCTTTGTATCAGCTGGGTAAATACTACTAAGTTTTGCTGTCTCACCACAAACTTGATTTTAGCTCTTGAATTACAGATTTGCCCAGTTGAGCCCCAGCTTGCAATGACCAGCAAAGCAGCTATGAAGCGTCCTTCCCTCAAAGCCATAGGCTGTCATAGGAGATCCTGCCAAGCTCCCATTAACTGCCTGTGTAATTACAGCTCTTTAGTTCAGTGGGGTGTGATTAGCTCAAGCTGTAACTCATTTAGTGCACTATAATTACAGTGCACTCAGTTTCACAGTTGGTTTTGACCTAGAAAGGGTGTGTTCCTGGGGTTATTTTAACAATCTGTTGGCAGTGCTCATAGGCACTACCAAGCCTTGTGAGGAAAACATCTGAAATTTGACAGGCACTTGACAGTCTTGTTAGTGGCTGCCAGTGTCATATGTGTCTGGATATTTCTGAGTGTTCTGCATGTTGGTCTCATTCATGTGTCTTTACCTAAAATTTCAAGATTGTCTCTTCTTCTAGCAACAGATGCCCAGTGGAAAAAAAACCAAACTGGTTTGTTTATTTATTAACTATGAGATTGTTAATTTCTCAATACAATAATCAAAAATATAAATATGCAGTAAGTGCTGGAGTTATAAAAGGCAGTAAAATTACAAGCTGTGCACAGGAGAAGTCTCATTTTATGATGAGGAATTATATCTTAGTGCAATTAGGGCAGCAGATGCTTAATGTCTGGCCTGAAAAAAAACCAGTTTCCACTAAAAATCTTTTATGACATTTTACCATTACAGATGCATATAAAAGAGCAGTAGTATAGCCATCTTCAAAAGATTGTCCTCCATTTTTTGCATTTCTTTTTTACATTTTATTTGAATTAATGTTGCTAGGTATCATTACACCAATTTAACCACACCCATGTAGAAAAGCTGCCAATTCATTTCCATTACGGTGGTGGCCTGGTGACACAAAACCTTACCCACCAGTCACATCAAATATTCTCTCCTTTTTTCTGTGTTAAAAAGAGTCCTCCTGAAAATCTCTCTCCTCTGTTTTGCTTTCAACAGGTGTTGCTTTCACTAGTTGTTTCTGGACATATGAGTGCTGATAAACTACTTCTGCAAGACCAGAACTTCTTTTCACTTATTAAGAAGCCAGAACTGATCACATAAACTATAGAGTAAAACCAAAATTAAATTGGACATTTCTTTGATCAGTAGGGAAGGAGAATTTTCCATTCAAAAAAAGTGTGGAGGATAGGCCAATGTTTTTAAGCCACACATGATTAAGCACAGTGGCCTGCAATATTGTGACAGTTTTGTATGACCTTCTCTTGCATTTTATACCTTCAGGTGGCAGAGAGGGATGCGGAGAAGCAGCACTGGTATAAACGTGACTGCGAATAGCCTGTAGTATAATAGATAGGCTATACTATTGTGGCAGAAAACAAACTTTTCAGCTTTGATTCTATGAAAAATACCCCTGTCCTGCAAGAAATTATGTTCCCATGAGGGAAGCATAGTGGAAGAGCTCAGAAGCATGTCTGCTTGCAAGGAAAAGTGGCTGCAAAAGATGTAACAGGCGGATTTTTCTTAACAGCAGGGTAACTTCACTCTTTCGTGTGCAAGACTGAGCTCTCTGAATCACTCTGAAGTTCTGCTGTCACTTATGCCTCACTGATCTGTTCTTTTAACCCAAAGGCCTCCGAGGCACCCCCAGCCAAAGCATGAAGAACATCCCTCCCCTCTGAATGATGAAGGTGTCCCAGCAGATTAGCAGAGCACTGCTTGTGGCAGGTGATATCTGTGTGAACAATGGATTACAAAGCCAAGTCACTGTGCTTTCTTACACAGAGAAATTGAAAGAAAACTATCAGCCAGGCCTGCTGAAGGAATCTGAAAGAGATGAAACCCAAGGACCTTCAAGAACTCCTTTTCTTTAGGCTCTGCATGCCAGTGCAGGTTGTACGGCCTCCATGGCTAAACAGTGCTGGTTAAAAGCAAGAGGAAGATCATGTAATCCTTCTGAAGTGACGTTATTACAGATGGTGATTGTGATAAAGGGATTCGTTTACCGGCCATTATAAACACAGTGGCTACTCTTTACACATCACAAGGCTTTTTTTACGTGTCCCAAAGGGCTGTGTAATTCTAACAAAAGCTTCTGCTGCTCTAGTCCAGGATAGCTGGCATTTGAGGAAGTTATCCTAAGGTCTCTTCTGGTTAAATGCACATTTTATTAGAAGCCCAAGTCTGCTACTGTTTGCCATGTGGAGAGATGTTGTGGGCAGTCAGGACAAAGGAAAATTAGGCAATGGATATTTTATAGATTGACACACTTGACTCAAAGTAAAAATACATTAGGTCTTTCTTTTTGTTCTTTCTGTTTTTTCCCCTGTCACTTTTCTAAGAAATTATTTCACAAATTCAGTTTCTACAACCAGAAAACTGGTTATAAAAGCAGTTACTTCTTCTTGGAATATTGCCCAGAGGATTTTATTACTAGAGGTCCTGCTAAAATAAATGAATAATTGTGCAGAGATGGAGTATTTTCTTCCAAGCAGAGGGTAGAACATATGTCCTTATTAAATGCCAGTTACTAAAATAACAATGAGCACTAATACAGACAGATTGACCAATCAAGTGGTATTTCGATGACTTTACTAACACTTTATTTTATTATTATTTTCGTTGGGGTATTTTAACTGTTCCAGATATCAAGTTTGAAAAAAGAAATCCATCTTGTGTATTAGAATTCCATAGATGTATTCTTCAAA
The DNA here is from genome assembly GCF_017639235.1 of Corvus kubaryi. NCBI lineage: Eukaryota > Metazoa > Chordata > Aves > Passeriformes > Corvidae > Corvus > Corvus kubaryi. The sequence continues at coordinate 6,320,257 of NW_024580671.1, forward strand.
GAAAACTAATTTAAATAGGAGTTTTATCTTTGTACAAGTGGGTGCACTGGAGTCAGCAGAAGTTTTGCAAGAGTGAAATCAGCTTCTCAAATGTTTAGGGCATGTCTAGTGAAGTGGTTTCTGCAATTCAGTTGCTGGGGCAGCAGAGTAGGATGTGTGCAACTTGATTCAAGACTCTGTCTTGGTGTTCCCCCACAGAATCACAGAATCATCGAGGTTGGAAAATACCTTTAATATCATTAAGTCCAACCATCCACCCGGCACTGCCACTGTAACCACTAAACCATCACCCAGTGCCAGATCCAGATGCCTCTTAAGCACTTTGAGGGATCGTGACTCCAGCACCTCCCTGGGCAACCTCCTCCAATGCCTGACCACCCTAACAGTTAAATTTTTTTTCTATTATCTATCATGATACTGACAGCAAAGAAGATAAGAAAAAAGAAAAGATAATACAGTCTGCCTGTTAAAGCTGGGCCAGCATACAGCAGAGAAGATTTCCAAGGCAGGGAAACCAGAGAGCAAGAGGCAACATGAACCTGCAGCCCAGTGAAAAGAGAACTTGATTTTATTCGGAACTCATTTCCCACCCTGCCTTTCTCTCCTCACTAAGCTATGTGAAAGCTCTTCCTTGTCCCGAAAATGTCAAATTTCTTTCTCTGCTGTGCCCCTCTAAAAGGCAGAGTGGAGAGGGAGGGCACCCATAAGTCTGACTCGGTGCCTAAGAGAAAAAGGGAGTCCATCCTGGCATTAGGAGAGAGCTGAATTCGGGAACATCCCCTGCAGTATGCTTTCTTCATGGCTGTGTTTCCCTCAGCCCATCTTATCAGCAGATGGGCTTGTTTTCGTCCCATTTCTGACTCACCACACAGAGAGAAGTTGTTGCTAACTTCCATGTATGGATTTGAGGATCTGGCTCCAGAAATAAAGTTCTGTGGATCCAAATCAGTAAGAAGTAGTACATCAAAGAGGACATACTACTTAGTTACTGCGGTATCAGGGGCCATTTTCATGCCCTTTGGTCATCTGCCAAAAGTAACACTGCATCAAGGCCCTCAGCATAAAGCAGCTACTGACAGCCACTCTTGCCCACCTGAGAGCAGAGAGTCATCTCAGACCTTCCTGGTCTGTTCTATTTCCCACATTTCTTTTCCTTTATGTGAATATATCCGTATTGAACTTATAAGGGAGGCAACAGCTCAGCACATCTGCTCTCATGCATACTCCTTTTCCTTTGTTATTCTTCTGAAATACGTTTCAGCTCCTTACCCTGCTTGAACTGACTGGAATAATGAGGAGTCTTATTCAACATCTTGGCTGTTCTCTGCCTTGTGTTTCACTTGTTAATGAGTGGAAAGGGTCAAATTACTAGCATAAATTCACTCCAGTAGCTGCTCTGACTATCCATACTTTCAACCAGTGCTACTTTACTTGGACCAATTACATTCTTCTAATTTGCTTTTCCTTGCCAGTGTCACTGTCTCAGTGCCTGACAGCTTCTTACAGTTTCCACTAATATATCCCTATCCAGCAGTTCTGACCCAAAGGTGCCCTCCCCTTTAGGAGAACTCAAATGTCTTCATTACATTACTGGAATCATTCTCTGGCTCCCTTCACTGTGGAATGTAGTCAGCCTCTTTCCCCATCACACAGAGGAGAGAGTGTGCCCCGAAGGACATGCTTCTTTTGGTCTGCTTTGGGGAAATGCAGGTTCCTACGGCACACTGCAGACACACATTTGCTGACTGCAGGGCTCAAAAAATTAACTCAGAAGTACAATGGCAGCATTGGAGGTGACAATTCCCTGCCCCCCCACCCCCCCCAACTGAGACTCACAAATGTAAGGCAAAAAAAAGAATGAAAAGTACAGGTCCTTTTGTTAGACTACAATTTGAAGTATCTTCTAATTTGACCCTTGCTCTCTAAATCCTTGATCTGTCTATGAAAACACACACAAAAAAAAAAAATCAGAAAGGGTTAAAAGTTACTGAGAGAGACGCTTTTGTAGATCAGAATTAATTTTTTCATTGATTTTCTGTACTTACATTACACTTTCTTGGCATCTCGGTTTTAGTCGTGTGTCTGTAAGTTGAAATGAACATACATTGCTCCTTATCTCAGTCAGGAGGTTAGCAGCTATCCATCAGTGTCACATTTGTTTATTGGTCTGGTTATTACCCACCCAAATTTGTGCCCTATGGAGGTATCCTTTTGAAAGATGAGCCCTTTCTTTAGTGTCTACTTCTTGCAGACAGTTACTAGTTTAGAAATTATTGTTCTTTTCAGCAATGCATGCCTCTTGCTTACTTTTCTAAGGTATTACCCTTTTGGTACTCCTTGGAAACCTGTGGAGGTACATAAGGAAATTTGCATATGCAGATTTGAAAAGAGACCAAGGGGACCTCTCTGTTTAGAGTGCAGCGTAACAACATCATGCAGTGGATTATGTTGATTTAAACTGATTTCTGTGGTGTTAGGTCCACGGTAAACACTATAATTGATGCAAGGCATTTAGTGCCAAGTAGAAATATACAGTCATAATAAAAACCAAATGAACAAGCACTTTTAAAAATAAAAGCAACAACAAGAACAACAACAAAAACAAAAAAAAAAAAGAAAAACATTTTCACATAGTTCTACAATCTGAAATGAGATTTTGATTACAGGGTGATGGGCTAGACAGAGATGTCTACGGTTATTAAACACATACAGCTTCCTTCACTTGAGTAATTTGGTATTGGTTTCCAGTCAAGGAGAAAATATTAGCAGAAGATGATGCTGCAAAAGCATAACAAACCTGGCTACGTCAATTTTAAAGTCTAAAAAGGTCATTTAGAGATCTGCTGAGAACACTACATTGCTCTTTATTGACCTGGATAACACACACAAATTCTAGTCCCATCTGTACCGGACATCCAGAGATTAATACAGGATTGCAATATTACAGTTGTCATTGTAAAGCCTTTCCTCCAAAGATAAAGGAGCTTCAGAGTCATTAGTGAACGAGACCATACGGTATTCCACTGAAACAAGCTTTGCAAAGATGAAACACAGGAGCAGCAGTGAAAAGGACCCACAGAGTTTCCGCTTGCTTTGAGAGGTGTGGTGGAGCTGTGTGTCCATTTGTGGTTTCTCACAGAGGCTTTCATCAACAGCAAGCAAAACATAATGGCTGCAGAAGAAGGTGCTGTACACAACAGGAACAGGAAATCTCGCTCCATTTTGGGCTGTATGGAGAGCTCTGTCCATCCCTGTTTTTCTCAATCCCAGGCAATGTTGTGCTCCTTAAGTCCTGAAGGACACATTTGTGGCCTAAGAGTTGGGCCTGGCACAAGGAACAAAGTCTCACTCCAGATGCCCAGAAGCAGTGCAGAAAAGCAATCCTACACCGAAGTTAACCATATAGAGAGTATTTTTTGGCAAGTCAGTAGCAAAACTAGAAACAGGATCTCATTTTTCTTCCACTTTTCTTCTACATAGGCACAATTAATTTAAATGTTCACTACAAAGGAAACATATATTTGAGAATGCCAAGGCTTTCTTCAGTACTGCTCTGTCTCCAGTGGAGTCAATGGATGGGCAGCAAGGATGAAATTTCTCTTGTTCTAACTCACGGTGCAAGACAGTGCCTAATTAGACAGCTAATTGCTAAGGAGTCCATTTTCACTTCTCTCTTTGTTCTTCTTCTTTTATTCCCCTCTTCCATTTCTGCAGTTAATTCCGTTCAGTCTTTCTGCAGGAGCTCTACAGAGGAAAAATAATGAAGTTACCTGTAGCCTGTTAATTAAACTTTCTTCTTTTATTAATTGTGCCAGGAACACTCAGAAGTGAAGGCAAAATTTTGATGATTTTGTTAATGACTGATCATTACCAGTTCCTCTAGATTATCAACAGTATAAAAGAAATCATAGGCATAACCGTGCTTCAACAATCAGTGTAGGAGGCTGGAGCCCAAACTCTTCTAGAAAGAACAGTTGTATGAGATACGTAAGTGGTAAAGTCTTGTAGATGTGTAGGAAATTGCTGTTTCTGGTTTTAAAGCTGGTCTGTAAAGCTTCATTACAGCTCTTGTCATCTTCATGTTTAGTTTGTTTATCCATCATAAAATATGATGGATGAACATATTTTTAATTCCTTTTCTCTTTCCTCTGCCCCCTCAGTATCCAAATGTTTCAAGCAATATCTTTGCAGGGCTATTTTATTGCTACTCCCTCTTCTCTTTCTTGTCTCCTCTGCTTCCTAATTTCCATTACTAGTTAATTACTGTGAATCTTGTTTCCATTTTATTTGGACATAGATTGTTGGTCTTCCATGCTGTCAAATGTGGTTTCTTTTCCTTAGGAGAAACTAATTTTTCTTGCATCCCAGACTGTTGTCTCAAAGTACATGAAACAGTCAAATCCCTTATCCAGTTATATACAGGTTCTAGCATTTGTCCTCTTCCAACAACTCCCTTCTCCAGTCTTCTCTCTAGGCACCTTGCCCCTTTTCACCACTCCACTCCACCTCCCCATTGCTCCCTGCTGTACACCAGTTCTTGTCCTGCTGTTGCCAGGATTGATGCAGTAGAAGGAGCACTGAAAATCCAAAATAGGCTGGATTTCCTCTCAGCTGTTTTATCAAGGACCACAATGTCTTCATCAGCCAGAAGCAGCATCTGCAGGGCTCTTACTCACTATGTCTCAGCTTGGGCAAGAACTGTGCTTACTGCAGATCAGATTTCTCAGGAAAATGGGTACCAATCTCTGACAAGTCTTTCTGGATCAGTTCACATTAACTGAGCTACTGTAGTGCTTTATAGTCTTTTCAAAAAATGTCTATTGTCAGGAGACAAGAAAATAGCAAATTTCTGACATGAGGCCATTCCCCTGCCAAATATCGACTTCCATCTCTAAAGCAGGAAGGCAGCAGAGAACTTGCTTTAATATGGAGAAGCACTGACTCATGCCAGGGAGTCAAGTGAGGCTGCCAGGATTGGGAAAGTTCTGTGTGACCAGCAAGGTGGCAGCAGAAGAGTCTCCATGCCTTGCTGGTGCTGGTAGCTGCTCTTCTTAAATTCAGCTGAATGAAAGGGTTCCTTCCAGTGAAGTATCTCCCGTGAGAGACTGAAATGTTAATGACTCAAAGCAATCAGCCTTTTTTGGAGGCTGCAGGGTGCTTTGCCAGGGCTGGGTTTGCACCCCCCAGCCGAGGAGGAGAAGGATCTATCAACAAGAACCTGAGTTACCCTCACCTTCAGGGGCTGGTCATAACACCCCCAAACCTGGATGTTCACATTACCCAAAAGAGGCTCTGAAGACCACCAGGAAGGGTCAGATTATTACCCAACATGACAGTGAATAAAATTATGTTGGCAACATTCATTGCTGCATCGCTACAGCATAAGATTCACAATACCTTCCTACCAAATCACTTTCAGTTCTGCTCTCTCAAGAATTTTGTTCTGCTCTACTTTATTCTTGCTTTTTCACCTTTTTGGCCTCTGGAACTGTGGAAGGGTGTCTCCCTATCCATTTATGTTTCTTTCCCATCATTAGACTTACTCAGCCTCTCAGAGTCGTTCATAAAGAATCTTTCTCCTTCAGAGATATGGTTCCTGATGCCATCCCATCATTTCAACACAATCACGTAATATCCCAATTCCTGCAGTTATTTACAGATAAAAGTAGCATTAGGAAATAACTGTTTGGCTGTTTATTGATGCCCCATAGTACCTGGGGAAAAAGAAGAATGAGTATTCCAATACTGCTTTCTGCGAATCACCAATACTTTCTCTATGAAACATGGATATGTGAATGTAGCTGTGCCAGGGAGGCCGGTGTGCAAAGGAAGTATGGAGACATTCTCCAGTCTTCCTCCCACGTGGCTGATATAGAACAGACAAGAACACCAAGGAAAGGAGAGCTTGTACGGAAACCATGAACTACCAAAGTGCACGCACAGCTGAAAGATTAATAAATTCTAAGATCGTGTCCCAGGCCTGAGGTATGATCACTAAATCAGTAAGTATTATTTCCTGTTTTGGGTATTATTCCTGAGTCACTCCCTCTCCTAGATCTGAGAGCTTCTTTCCATCTCCAACATTATCCCATCCCCCAAAGCACAAGAAACTATCTGCCTCCATTCTCTACTCCCTCTGCACCGTGCAGAGGTCAGCTGTGCTTGTGGCTTCAGTCCTGAGCAACTGAGGGGATAACTGGCCATCTTGCAGATAGTTATGCCCAGAAGACACGTCAAATTCACATTTACCCTCCCTCCTTCTCCTTATTCCCAGGTCGCAGGGCAGTAAATTGCTTTTGATTTGCTGTCTCAGCTGGTCTGACCAGTGAGTACAGCAAAATGGAATCAAGGCTCTGCCCTCTGCCCACCTGCTCATGGTGAAGGGTATCACAACTCTGAATATTCAGGTGTCAGGTCCTGGTTGCACCCTTAAGGTTGTAGGTGAGGTTCTCAATTCCCAGAACTAGTACATGGCTTTGACCACGGTCTAATTCTAACCCTAATCTGCAGGGCTCTGAAGCTGTTAATTCCTGCTGCTGGCCTGCCAGCTCCCAGCAGCACCAGCACACAACAGAAGGCTTCAAATGTTGCTCTTGCTGTCAGTGAGAGCAGCACAATCTTCTGGGCCATATTAGTACTGCTGATAGGTGGGAAGGCAACAGATGGAAAATAGGTTTAAAAGCTCTGGGGACATCCATGGTGCTCCAGGGACTGCAGATGGCTGGGAATGAACACAATAAAAGCCACAGCAAAATTATTCAGTGTCTCTTACCATCCTAGAGCTGAAGGAGTGATTAGGACACCTTGTAAACAATGCCCATGACAGATGGTTGAATACCTAACTATTCAGAGGTTGCTAATAGAAGTATTATGGCAAACCTTGAATTCTGCTAATCTACAAATTCTAAACCTGCACAAAAGATACATGGTAATGTTAACTCAGAAACCAAAGAGCATAAATAGAACCTACACAGCCGGAGACATGAATTAGTACTTCCTTACTCTTATTTAATGTGGCTCATTAGAAGAACAAGAAATATATGACAGCTGATTTTTTAAGTGACTTTCTCTCTGCTCCACTGACCTTGATTTTGAATAGGATGTATGAATTACTGCAGAACCACATTGCATTCAATTCTTTCCTACTACCTTCTCAAAGAGAGGGGAAAAAGTTCTTGAATTCTCATCTATTTAAAATTCTGCTTGTATTAAGAGAGCACAGGCAGAAGCCTTAACTTTCATTGTAGGGTTTCACAACTGGGCTACAATCTGAGGCACACAGAGGCTGGTAGCAGAGCAGGGAACAGCACTCTGCCCATCACTTCTAATGGGTTGACTTGAAGAATAGGACATCAGATAAGAAATGTGCCAGAATTGGAGTCTGAAAAAAATTTATTTGACCACATATTTCTGTAGCTGAAAAACATTCTATTTATTTATCATAAAAATCAAGAAACACAATAAAAAAACAATTTTGGCATGAACTACACGAGTACCTGATAACTAGTTGCTGTTCCCAGTGGAAGGAAATCCTTCCTACTCAGGTTATTAAGTTTCTAAACCCTCAAACAACAATTTCAACAATAAAACAACAATGAATGGTTAGCATTAGAAAACCTAGAATGCAGTGTTTGCTAGAAGATGAGATCTCAGGAGTTATTTCAAAGTTTAGCTAAAAGGATGTACTTAGATCAAGAGTTCATGCTTACAGTCCATCTTCCTAGCCATCATTTCTCCATTGTATCTGAGCACATAATAAAGACAAATTGATCCAAAGAATATAACCTTATCTCTTGAGGGCATTGCACCCAATTTTCAGGTAGAAAGTTGAAAAACTCACTGATGTGTGACTTGCCAAAAGATGTACAGAGAATAATGTATTGATGCCTAGAGTTTAAACCTCTCTGCCTTACCCAGCAGCTGCTTTACCACACAGTGGTGAATAAGGACTTAAATAACATTGTAGCAAAATATTATTTTCTCACATTATTTAAACAATTTACTAGAGTAAGTCGCATAGCCAAATATCGTAAGAGCAGCCATGTGATGTCATATGAAGTCTATCTAGCTCAGTATCCTACCTTCATCAGTGACTGAAAATAGATGTTGAGAGCTATCACAGAAACCAGAATATCCTTCTACTACCCTTCTACTCAGCACATTTGCTTGTCTGAACTTCCTAAACTGCATGTCAAAGCTATGTGGAAAAATTCTGTGGGCTTTCATACGTGTTATGGACAAGCTATGACAATTCAGCTGTAGTGTAAATTTGAGCTACATGGACTATTGCTAGCTGTCCTGCCAGATGACTTCCACATCTCTTCCATCAGAAGAGATTATCTGTTTTGTTATCTGTTGAACTCCTAACTCCACCAGTTTTGTTCAGGCATCTGCAAGTCAAAAAAGGCTGGATGTTGCCTCTTTAGAGATTCGGTTTCAGGTGATTCAACTTCCTGTTGCCTGTTTGTAGCTGAGAAAATTCTGCCATCTGCTGGAGAGAAGAAAATCCGCTCTGGGTCCTGCAGCTGTTAACTACTCCTCTTCCTGCATCTCATGTGTTCTTGTCTCAATGTTGTTTCAGTACTTTTTTTTTTAATTTTAAAGTTTAAGATGGTTTAATTCTCCTGTGTGAACAAAAATTTGCCAAGTCATTTATGTGCATACACATGTTAACACCTTTGGTGTTAACTCTGTTTTTTAATTCCCACTTCTCTTTCACAGTGAGACAAACACAGTCTAACGTCATTTGTACTAATTAGAAGCTGCATGTGGGGGAAAAAAATCTTACTTTAGCATAATTTATTACTTCTTGAGGTATAAGGTGACTTGATCTAGTACATTTCTAAAAAGCAGCGTTTTCATGCTGACTAGAACAGAATATAAGCAAATTAACTCAATAGTAGCGCACCAATCCAGTACTGCTCATTACTTACCACTTCGCAATTTCCCACTACCTTATTCCTAGGAAGCAAGACCAACAATTCTACCTGTGCCTGTGTCTGGGAACAGGAATGGCTTTAGTCAGCTCTTCAAATCTTGGTCAGTACTGCAGGTGAACTGAGGCACTTGAGCAAAGCCCTTGTCACAGCAGCCACTTTTTCATTCTTTAGAGGCCATCTAAGACTGAAAACAAGGAGAGGCCCTTGAACTCCACTACCTGCTGGGAGGTTTGACACCATTTTTTCTTAGAGCACACAGCAAATGCAGTGCTGACCCATGCACTGCCTGTCCCGTGCTGTGGAGGACTAACATGGGCTGGCCGTTTTGGGGGACAAGATATCTCACCAAGAATCCATTTCTTTGGGATGCTTTTCACAGCCAGCCTTCTTCAAGACCCCAAACCAGTACAGAACATGTGCCCATTAGATATTTAAGGCATGGTAACAGTTTCTCTTTGTCCTTCTTTCCAGCCTGGTATCTGTTTCAGCACAATTCAAGTTATCTGAAGGACGAACACATTATGGTGACACTCCTGTCCATGTGAGTGCACTCAATGGCATACCCCGATTAAAGAAGACAGAAGGCTGGCATATTTGCCATCCCTCACACATGGTGTTTGTGCCCTGTGTTAAACACAGGACCCAGCTCATAGATGCAAGCACACATACATGCCTACAGGTTGGATCTTGCATCCTGGCTCCATCTGCCAAGGCTTTGATGGATGCATTGGTTGGAGTCAGAGCAACAGTTATGGCCCTCTTCTGTGCTTCTTCTCCAGTAGCACCATCCTGGCTCCTGCAGCAAGCCCAAGAGCAAAGACACCAGGAACGCATTCTTGGATAGGTCTGCTGGGGTCACACGGAGCTTGGCTGTCTCACAGACACTTACTCTACTTACCCTTTTACCCATGTAAATAGTAGTGGTATTTCTCTTGCAGGTAACCCTGGATTTTGTGCTATGATAGAGCATAACAAAAACCAGCAGGAAGCTAGGAAGACAGAGAAGTTTTTTCCTCTATCCTTCCTCAGCTTCACTACTTAAGCCCCAAATGTAATCCCAATGTCCAACATATACCTATCTAGATACCAGTTTTTTAAGTGCTATTTATAATGATATACAATTTAAGAGTCAAACTCTGCAAGTCACAGGCTTTAAAAATACTATTTTATTCTTTCTACCATGTGTAAAGCAAGACAACCAAAAGCATTGTGACCCATATTTTTAACAGTTATTCTGCTTTAGTCATCTGCAGTAACATCATCAAAAGAAGCAGAATGATTTATAGCCTAATATATAGCTGTCTGCATTATGAAACAGTAAAAAAAAGGAGCACATGAAAACCCAGGAAGGTAGCTAAAGTATCTTTGATCTCATTATTATTTCTCTCTTCAAGTACAAAAATGATAACAGTGGGTTTCACTCTGCATTCTGTTCATCTTATACCTAGAATAATACACAGAATCATGTAAAAGGACCATTGTCTAATAATCCAAAATCCTTTATTTGAAAAGGTGAAAATCCACCAGCCCACCACTTGTTCCTTCCTGGACAGCTGCAGAAAAAAATGAAAGAAAAATATGTATTCTGCAGTGTATCCAAAGATGGAATAATCTAACTCTGGCAGATCATTGAGTTCTAGGGAATTTTCTGCAAAATGGAAGTCAAGCATGTGCTGACAGGGAATGAGGGCTCTGGGAGATTTTATTACAAAGTTACAGCCTGGAGTGGTAGTTGCAAGATGTGCCTCCACTGATTGCTATTCTGTGCACTTGCAGCAATCCAGCAGTTACCATAAAACTTCTGCCTGACTAAAATGCGTTGGGCGTTAGGCAGGATATTTTCCTTTTTATAGGATACTGCTGCAGATTAGAATTTCTTTTCATTGTACAACTAGATAAGAATATAATGCTGGAGTCTCTTGATGCTTTACATTTTAATGCAAATAGGTTCTTCTGATCTAAAGCCACATAATTGTGGCTTTTTCAATTCACAGAATTGAAAAAAAAAAAAGCTAGAAAAATAGTTTGCACCAAAATAAGTCCCCTGGTGTCCATAAGGTATGCTAAACAAGAATATGGGAGATTTTCTCAGGGAGTACCAGAAAGAAATATTGTAAATAATTTAAAATGCATATGTGCAAGAAGATGCAGGAAAGATGTAAAAATAAAAAACTGGAAGAAGCAGAACAGCTAATTCTTATGACTTTTAAGTGAAGATAGAAAATCCACACTGGAATCTTGCTTGCAGACACACCTATATTACTCCAGCTAAATTATGACTTGTATTGTTATGACTTACCTGTTACATCAGGTTTATCTGATGTAACACCCCTATAACAGACACCCACACAGATTTTATCAGCTATTTGTTTGGATAATCAACTTGATAAAAATCAACCTAGAACCACTTAGGGCTATATACATATTGACCTGCACTGCTATAATTAAACAATTTCTTAAAATCTCATTGAATTCTATATATGGACAAGACTTGAAATATCTTACTGGGTAGTGCTCAAAACAGCAAAAATCTCTTTTGAGGAATCCATTGCTAATGCTTCCATCATTCTGGAAACCAAGGTCAGAGAAAAATGCATTCTCTCTCATAGGCCTGTGAGTGAAATGGCTAAGCACATCCTTGTTTTATAGCTGTTTGATCACTCTTATTCCTTAGGCACCTATGAACCTCAACACCACTCAGGTTTATGCACGCAGGCTCACACCCCCCCAAAACTGGCATTGGAAGAACACTAGTGTTTGAGAAATGCAGTCAGAGCCAGGAAAGGAGCAAGAGAAGGATGCCTTTGCTGGCTTGTTTCAGTGCCTGACCACATGCAGTCCTCACCCTGTACACTTCCTCATCTGAATCAGGACTGCTGCCTGAACACAGCACAGGGAATGTACCTGAACTGGGGATAAGCAGTGAGCAGCAGTAAGCAAACCATAGGTGCCTTCAGGAATCAAAACGGGGATAATTTTAAAGGTAACACTTGCTAGTAAAACATTCAGACACTGAAAATGTTCATTCCATTTCCAAATCATGTTAAGAAGGTCACCATCATGAAAAATTTGTAAATATTTTAATTAGAAAAAAAGCCCTGCACCCAGCAATAGAAATGAGAATTCTCCCTGAGCCTGCCCCTAGCAAATCAGCAGTTTAGAGTCCCTGTCTCCCACAGCCACTCAGTTTAGTCTTGCTCCAGCTGCGGTTGTCTTCTCATCTGCAAGTTCTTTTCCCCACATACCCTAATGGTTTCTGTTCACCCTATTTCTTTCCTGTAGCCTTTTCTCTCTCAGACTGCATCTTTCCACATTGCTTGCTCTCTGTAGCTGAGACAATGTTGAATACTCCTCTCCATCTGGTGTCTTGCCCGCCCCCGTTCACCCTCTCAAGTAAAAACTTCCTTGAACAAAACTCAGCATGTAGCAGAACTAATCTGCTTTAATGTGATTTATTATAGACATGATTGTAGAAATCCAAGCCAAAGCCCAAAATACTTAACAACCATCATGAAAATAGCTTCCTATTGCCAGCAACAGAGTAAGAAGCTTTGAATTCTTTTTTTTTTTTCTGACTGTTTGTTATTTATAGTAAGCAGGCAAGCACAGGGGTGACTGCAAGTGACTCCAGGCCAAACAGAATGATGGTGAGATTTGCCAGGGTATGAACCTGTCATCACTCTCTCCCACCGAAGCACAGAAAAACAGGGAATGAGGATTTCCTGCTTGATACCCCAGGCTTTTGAATAGCCCATTCTCTACCTCAATAAAAGTACAAAATGAAGCAGGCATTTCTTCCTGCAACTGGCTGCTAGCAAAATGATGAGGCATTGGTCTTCCTGAGGATTGGAAGTCTGGTGCGTTTTGGCAAACCCCTTGTTTGAGATGAGTTTCCCTGCCACCACCTAATGAGTTAAAATGCCCAGGATGCTGAAAGAAATAGCAGGCAGATGGTGCTAGTGATTTATGCATTGTCAGGTGCAGAGGATAAGTGAGAGTGCTTATAGGAGCCATCTGCAGCTTTATACAGTGACCCTACAGTCCATTCACTGTATTTGGGCTTGACACCAGCAAGAGGAGCCTTCAGTACAGAGGGTGGCTGTGAGCTACAGTGGAAGCTTACTAAGGTCAGTTGTACTTTACTTAGTGCTTGGAGATATTGTGAGGACATTTCTATATTATTATATTGCTATTAACATGCAAATGGACTCTACAGTGAAACACAATGCATATTGCTTCTGAAAGGCCACCAGCCCGTGTTTTGGGACATATAAAGCATGTGTTTCAAAACAGTTTTTCCTATGAACAGCAGAGATGGGTCTGAATTGTAGTAATTCAGACAAGAGTCACACTGTACCAAAACGTTTGACTTAGTTGCTTAGACTTGGAGTTCAGGGTCAGGTCTGTCTACTTAACCAGACACTGACCGCGAAGGAGAAATCCCATGGCTTTCAGATAAGGATAAAATCCTGGCCCCATGGAATTTAATCAGAAGTTTGACAGGCTCCTATTCTAGCACTTCAGGATGGAAAGTTTTGATGTCTTTTTGCTATCCTCAGCCCCTGGCTCGTTGATCTGAGTAAGCAACATCAAGTTCGGGACTTAAACCAGCAAGAGGACTACTGGAGTGTATCCCTACAGCTCTTGAAAATTACAGGCTGGAAAATACTGAAGCAAATGTGGAAATTTATTGGAGAGACAATTTATCCAATAATTCAAAATGCAAAGGGAGGGCCCAGAGGTAAAGCACATCTTCATTAATGCAGACAAATATTCTTGAAAAATTCTGAGCAAGCTGGGACAGTCCTGACATTGAGGAAATGAGAAAATACAAACACTATGGCATTAAGGCATTGTGGCATTAAGGTACCAACTTAGCAAGGGGGAAAAAAGAAAACCCACACCAAACCCTGAATAACACCCTAAGAATATACTTCTGGGGAACATATTTCTGAGACTGTCCTTCACCTGAGGTCTCTGCAAATGCAGCAATAGAAGGAAAAAGCTTTGTGCCTCTGAGGCTTTAAATTAAGATTACTTAAGAAGGCAAGGCATTTTCACAACCCATCGCCATCCTCACAGACTGGTATCACAACTAGTGTTTGCAACAGTACATGATCTGCAGAGATAGATAAAAACATGTATGTGAGAACTTTCTCTCTTTTTCAAGAAAAACCTTAGACTTCTGGGGACAAAAATAACTTTGCTACCACTTGATTACGTTATTGTTCACAAGTGTTTGCACTAGTAGGGATAGAGTACCTGGAAGTATTTTGCCTTGTTTTTGGTTTTCACCACACAGGGCCATACATTGCAGATAGGTTTAGTAAGAGGCAGTCTCTCCCCATCATCAATAGGCTGATGTCTGCTTTTAGTAGACACAAAAATGGTATCTGATGGAAGACAGGAGAGGATTTTTAGAGGCAAAACCATGCAATTGCACCTAGATTTGGGTTGGATTTAATCAGTAGCATTTTAGCATTTTTCAGTTTGAAATTGTTTAAAATCAACATTTTCTTTTTAGAATTTTTTGCATGTATATGAATAGTGGTATTAACAATTCTATGGTCTGCCTAGCCATTTTTGCATTACCAGAGAAAACCACGGATTTACCAGAAAGAAAAGGTGTTAAAGACCTCTGTTACAGCTGGGGATGTCATGTGAAATGTTGGGGATATGTAGTCCCAGAGAGGCCTGAAGGGAAAGAGTGAGAAGGGAAGGAGTTGTAGAGAGGAGAGTGGCAGAGAGCAGTGATCAGACAATCAAACACTACCTCCCCTGGGTCACTGCATGACCTGCAGTGAAATAGGAGCCTAGGATGGAAGCATGAGAGGTGTTTGGCCAAAGCAGAGCCTAAGGAAAGAAAGATGTCTCTTAAAGTGTTTAATTATGTTTCCTCTTTTTTCCACCCAAAACCTGAATCAGTTATCAGTAGCTGGTGCCAACTGGGAGTAAATAAATAAAAATTCCCTGAGCTGAGAGGGTTTCACCTGAAACAGAAGGAAGAGAAAAAAACCAAACAAACCCAGTTATCCCCCCTCCTTGCAATTCCAGGAAATTCAGAATTGCCTCCCCCCAGTTTTTCATTAATCCTAGCAATGGGCTGGTTTCTCAGAGGCTCACAGGCTGGGTACCTACCAGCAGTTACCCTCCCATCGCCCACTTGCGCAGCTGTGCCCTTCACTGTCCCGCTGCACCACGTGCTCTCTATTTCCATCTCATTTGCTTTCAGGTCTCAAGTCCAAATTTTTTTCTCCTGTTCCTATTCGTATGCCTCCCTCTGCTGTTTGTTTTTTATTCTAGACTTCACAGTTGCATCATTTATGTGAAGTACAGCAGTTCAGAACACACTCTCCTAACAAGCAGTGCTTTTCTGAGGGGTGCTGGAGAAGGAGCAGCTGGTTTTAGTAATAACCACAGTTGTCCTGTAATGATCACTCCATTGACTTAACAGAACCCTACCCATGAAGGCAGGATCAAATTCAGAATCACTACAATTTATTAGAGTAATCATCTAGGTTTAGACTCAGCCATTTTTAGTTACGAGAATTATTAAATGGAGCTACTTGCTAAGTTAAAACTTTCATGAAAAAAACTCAGACCTTGAAACTATGTTTTTCAGTTTTCAGGATGTAATAAGCTTAAATCTACACCCATTCCCACTGGTGAAACTCACTTGGAAGGGGTAGAGTAATTTCTGTAGTATAAAGGTACCACAGTTCAGAAACACACACTGGAGAATAATGTAATAAGGTGTCCAATTGCAGTGGGTTTTTTCACTTGTATGTGTTCATGGTTATTGAAGAAAACTTACACTGTGTGAATGCTTTGCTTCAGCAAATAAATGCTGTGGACTGGCTGGACTTCATGAAGTTGCCTTTACACAGGCAAAAATAGAGGAAAAAGCAGTGTAACTATCACTAGCAGAGAACTTTCACATTTATTTCAATAAAGTACATGGAATAAAGGATACTATTGTATTACCTTTAATCATTTCCTAAAATCCACAGGAGCCACTGTCAACTCTTCTATTTATCAAACCAGAAAATTAAAATTCAATGTATCTTATATTCCCACTTTACTGATGCTGTATGTAAACTGTATCTTTGTACTTACTAAGGTATGACCAAATTTAAAATACATCACATTGACATCCTTCCATTCAGAAAATTCCTTGGGTAGAGAAAAAGAGGGTAATTTCACATGATTTGTTCTGATTTATTAATGCCAGCTGTTGCTCATTACCTTGTTATCTTCTAGGGGCTACACATAGATAACTTTATGCTGGGCTGTTTCTAGGAAGGAAAAAGAGGCTAAGGGTATTTTCCTTGGTTGTTTTCTTCTCCCCGTCCATCCTTTCAAAGGTGGCCACTATGATTTCCATTTCACAGGCCTCTAGAATTTCCCTCATCCTTGATAACATATATTCTCTTCTGCAAATAAATGAAGGTCTCAGGACTCAGGCTGTTACTCATGAACAAGTTTCATGACAACTGTACACACACAAGACCTAAAAGACAGCTCAGATATTTCATAAGACAGAAATGCAGAGCCATCTAGGCAACTTCCAACTAGATTTGCTGACAGCAAGGCTGCAAGCAGAGGGATGACAAGAAGTTTCCTGTAGCTGGGGCAATGGTGAGCATACACATCATATTTCATTTGTTATGTTTACATCTATAAACACAGCTCTCATCATATCAAGATCAGCCTGTCAAGGACCAGACGTGAGACACTGGCCTTTAACATATTAAGAAGATAAAAAAAACATGATGAAGAATGCAAAATAGAATTGCATGACATGGAAAGGACCTAAAGACACATGGAGTGTGTTACTTTTACATAGTTTTCTCTGCATCAGGCTCTCTTATGATATAAACAAAGTATCAGGTAACACAGGAGCTGTGTGGTACAAGTCTTTTGAGTTGCCTTTCCCTGATTAGAAAATGTTTCATAAGCTTCTGACAGGCTGGAGACCATGTAATCACAACACACATTTGCAGAGGTGGATGGAGTCTTGATTCAATTGCACTACTGCTAAATAAAAATCCAAACAAGACTCTGAGACATGTCTGTGCTTTACACGGAATTAATGAATGTCTGTCTGTGAGAGGAAATCAAATGTGACAGCACACTTGCTTTGACAAAACCCCCCAAGCACTGACTGTACAACTATCCTGAACAGTGAATATATGTTTTCTATTCAGTAATGATGTGCTAGAGACCAAGCATTTACAAGCTAAGTGAACTTAGCTATCTGCCAAGAAAAGGAGGCAAAGAAGGAACTGAGACATGATCAACACTGCTTAAGGTTAAAATGAGGCCCGGATATAGAATATGTTTCATGGATTATGCATTAATGACATACAATAGAAAGACATAAAACCTGCATACATTAAGGGTATGAATCAAGCTGCCAGTCAAGGGTCAGGAGGGGGGCTTACAGCAAGACAGCATCTGCTAAGGACCAATTGCAGTTGCTGCTTCAGCTGAGGCATCATTCTCAACAGCTTGACACAGGGGGACCATATTCATACCTGTCATGGTCCAGCTGAACAGGCTTGCTTAGCCAGCAATTCAAAACAGGTCTGAGAAAGGGAGGGCCTGGACTCACTCAGAGTTAAATGAACTTTCTTTTTCCAAATTTAGGCTGGTACTGCATTCAATATAGAATAGAGTTATTGAAAAAAAAAAAAAAAAGGGTGAAAGAATTGCCCCAGGTAACAAAAAGACTCACAAAAGGCGACAGAGAAACAGAAAAGAGAGCCTTGATAAAAAGCCTGTAATGGAGAGACCAGCAGATACTGCCCACTGACTTGACAAGAGACCAGAAAGAAGCCTCACAGCTCTGGAGGTCCCTTCCTGCCCCCACAAGTAGGCTCTGTCCTTTTGAAAGACAGGTTTATAACTTTAAGTATATTTTCTTCCATTCTGTAACTGAGGAAAACACAACATATCAGCAAGAAATTCTGGAAAAGAAGGTTCAACCTGGAGCATCCTGATCTTAATGTGTACATGTCTTCCTTCCTTCCTAAAAAAATTGGCATGTGGTAAAGGAATTGTGCCTATGGGTTATCCCCAGCCACCATCTTGGCACCATGCAACTGCTCACTCACACACCCCACACCGTGGGATGGGGAGAGAATCCAAAAGGTGAAGATGAGAAAACTTTTGGGTTGAGATAAAGAGGTCTTAATAGGGGAAACAAAAGCCACGCATATAAGCAAAGCAAAATAAGGAATTCATTCACTACTTCCCAGCAGCAGGCAGAAAGAACTGACATTCCGTACAATGTGAATGGTTTACGTCCTTCACGTTTACCATTTAGTGCAAGAGTTGATGCACTGCTGTCTTCTATTTCTTCACAATACCAAAACTAATACGAAGAGTTCTGAGAAAACTGACTGCAAAGGTATGTAAGCTAAGTGGCAGGTGAAATAGATGCATTAGGTCTCCTTGCTGGAAGAACTCCCTCTCAACACAATTACTGGATTAAAATTCTACTGATACAGCTAAATATAATCCTATCAAGCTCACTTCACTGTACATGAGAAATATGAAGTTGTCTACATGAAAGTGGGAGGCTAAAAACAGACACATGGGGGGAAGGAGCTTCTCCAAGACAGAAGAGGAGCTGATACAGCAGATATTTAAAGAGGACTTGTCAGACAAGAGCATACTGAAAGCTGCAGAAATGACAAATCAGATCAGGGCTAAGAATACTTGAACTGGTGATGCAAAAGAATAAAAATATGTGGGTACTTGAAAAATGCCTGAGTTGAATTAAAAATCCTGTAACATCATGTCCTAAATAACTAAATATAATGCAGAAGATTGGGACTGACATATCTCATAGAGACAAGCTTAGATCTAAAGGAAGGAAGAACATTCTGCAGTGCCAAGGTCTGTGACAGAATGAGTAGTTCTGCATCTAATAAAATAAAAATGTGCTCTAACAGTGGAAAACTAAGTTTGCCTTCTTTTATGTTAGTCCCATGAATGACTGGGGTAAATGATGGATTACTGCAGCAAAAGTAATTTCCTGAGGATAGCATTCATAACTGTGAAGAAATGGAAAACAGTGAGAATTACTGTATTGTAAATAAGAAATACTTCAGATACCTGCCATACAGCTTTTAGAATCAAAGAGGAAATATTTTCATCTCATTTTTAATTAGCATAAATGTGCTGACTTTAAATGAGAGACTCAAACCATCAGCAATGTCAGTGGCTTTAAAGCTTCAAAACGTGTCTTCTAAAACAAGTGTGCAATACCAAACTCAATGATAAAAGCGCTACTTCTAAACATTGTTTCCTACCATGTACAATGTACTTGCCACCCAGTAATAATCCTTTCTAAATTTAATTAAAATTCTAATTTCACTAATGTCAGAATGCAGATAATTGCTCCAAAACATGAAGCTATGCAGTGAGGCCACAAGAGCCCAGAGGCCACAGAGCTGATGGCTCTATCAGCAGCACTAAGGCTCTCCCATAGAGGAGGGACCCAAAACTGAGCTTTCCATCAGAACTGGCTAAAACCACTTTAAGTGCACATTTACATAAGAAGTTTTTTACTTCTCTGCCAAACCCCTGCTGCTTTTTAATTAAGACCAAGTTTCGTTAATTCGAACAAAGGTCTCCATCTTAACTTTTACTAAAAATGATTTTGTTTAAGCTGAGAACAGAAGCCTCTGTTCTCTTTGACAGATGCTGGAAGCTGAAACTTCTAGGAGAGCAAGAAAGACAGCTTCCCTGAAAACACAAAATTGCTGTATTTTTCCTCTTCATACTTTAATATAGTATTTCTGGGTTTTTTTTTCTGGTTTTGTTAATTTTTCCCTAGTTGTTACAGCTCTCTATCCCCTGTAGATGTAGCAGGAAACTGCTATCCACTTCAGAGAAACCAAAAAATAAAGTGAGTGTGTTCAGAAGTCTCCCTTGCCAGGACTGCAGAATTCTCACTTTACTTCAGACTCTGCTGTTGCTTTTAGTCTTTCTCTGTTTTCCTTTACAAAAAAGCCCCATGTGGTGTGTGTTACCACTAGATAATAAGACAACACCCAGCAGGATTACAATGAATATCCTCTAGTGACTCTGCAAGTATGTTATCTGAGAATAATGCAGATTTCCTTATCTTCTTTTTGAACAGAGCTTGTTTGTGTTCTATAGCATATACCAGCCCTAATCATGTGCATATCATAATCAAAGATATGCACAACCACAAAACAAAACACTCTGCCTTTTTGTTGTTCACCTTCAACTCTGAAGTATTTTATCTTGTTTTCTGAGAACAGATGCACTTGGGAACTAACCCTGAGATGGTGGCACTGCCAGAAGCTCCCACACTCCAGGTGGAAGTTGTTCTTCCTGTGGCTCAGCTTCATGTCTAGCACACAGCTCTTCTGTCACCATTTCACTCCTTCTTTCGCAAGAGCTGAATCAGGAAGGAGCAGCTGCAGGTAGCTGAGGTGAAAAGCTTGCTTCAGTATGTAATTGCAAATTTTATCCTGTAAGGAAAAAAGGGACCAGATGAACTCCTTGTGCTCCTGAGTGCACTAATAATCTTTAATGGCTCTAAGCAGCCTCATCTGCAGCTTCTACTTACACTGATAGGCCCAAGAGCTCTATTTAAGCACAACCCTGGGCCTTCAGCTCTTATTTGAGCTATGTTAGAAGAGTGCTAAGTCTGTACTATAGTAATTTTTGATCTGAGTTTTGACCTGTGGATTGACTTCCTGGCTTGACACCAGCCTGGTCTCATTGCCTTGGTGGTTGCTGGACCTCAACCTAACCACAACTAAGGGATTTTGCTCCTGGCTTCTCCTTGGATCTCTGTCTTCATTGTGATATTGCCTTATGATCTGGACTTCTGGCTGACTGTCTCTAGGTCTGTCTGGCTCAACTGAGTGTGAGAGTGGGTCCTGGATGGTGAGGTACTTGCTCTGACAGGTATCGTACCAATGTTGGCTCCCCACTCACCTTTCCCTTAGGGAACAGTCCTGTCCTTGCCATTCTCTGACAACCTCAAACATCAAACCCTTTAAGTTACTTGAATCCCTGCTGTTTTAAATGGGTTGGAAATATGCCCTATTAATTAAAATTAAACTAATTAAATATGCTCTATTAATTAAAATTAAATTAATTAAAAGCCTATGTTAAAGATGGAACAGAGCTTTTCCCCTTCCATGGAGCAGTTTTCACATCCTTTTTCTGACCCTCATATTAACAGAATTGGTAGTTGTGGTGTTTCTGCAGGAAAAAAAATAGATAATTCTTTTATTCTGCTAGCTGTGGCCCTCCTGTTGGTTTATTCCTGGTCACAGATGTATAACAGTGCAGGAAAATGCTTTCCCTAGTCCAGAGCATCCAGCTCTGGGATCCCTAACATAAGAATGATCTTGACCTGCTGAAAAAAGTCCAGAGGAAAGCCATGAAGAGGATCAGAGGCAGGGAGCACATCTCTTATGCGGCTGTGAGAGTTGGGGCTGTTCAGCATGGAGAAGAGAATGCTCCAGGGAACCTTTATAGGATGTTCCAGTACCTGAAGGGGCTCTACAAGAAAGCTGGGAAAAGACTTTTTACAAGAGCATTTAGTAATAGGATAAAGGGGCATGGATTTACACTGAAGGAGGGCAGAATCAGACTAGATCTAAAGAAGAAATGCCTTGCAATGAAGGGTGGTCAAACACTACAACAAGTTGTCCAGAGAGGTGGCTGTTGTATCATCCTGTAAACATTCAAGGGCATGTTGGACGGGGCTGTGAGCAACCTAGTCTAGGTGGAAGTATCCCTGCACTTGGCAAGGGGTTTGGACTACATGACTTTTTAAGGTCCCTTCCAACCCAAACCATTCTAGGATTCTCTGTATTTGAAGTGATAGTTAAGTATTTTTTCCATCTGATAGTCCTAAGGAGTGAGATGAAGCTGTGGTACTTTAAGGGTATTTCACTCTCATTTTCCCTATAAGAGATCCTTTAATGAAAAATATCTGAGACATAATTCAGCATTGTGCAACCCATGAAAGCATCAGCATGTATTTCATTCAGTGTAAGCCCTGTGAGCAGAGGCCTGAGTTCTCCATAAACTCTTGCTACTTTGGTGTGCTGCCAGCCTCCCCCTTCTATCTCAGACAAGACTACAAGAACCCTATAAAGCTAGAAAAGCACTCTAAGGAACAAGTAACAAGAGTTTACCAGTGCCCTCCAGGAGAAGCAAAAAGCATTTTGGATTCACCTGGCATACTCACTCAGCTGCACAGAACAGCCTGATATCACATACTTTGTGTATCTGAAACTGTGACCCCTCCATGGGTGTTTACCACAACTTGAAGAACTCCCATGTTTTTTATGGAGCTCTCAAAGTGTGAAGGTGTGAAATATGGTGTCCTTGAAAATAGCTTTTAAAGCTTTGCTCCATCACAAGGCAAGACATAAATGAGTCATGAATTGCACACATGCGCAGGACTGCTTCCCAAAGCTAGAGTCAGTCTGTTCTGTAGACTACAACCACCCTTGTGAACTAAAGCTCCGCAGTAAGACAGCCTGGGTGAGTAGCTCTTGTCAGAGTGAATTATCTCATTCCAGAGCCATCCTTTGGGAAGAAGTATTGTTTAATTATAAAAAGCTTTGTACAAAGAAACTTCAATTTTGTTTTCATCATTAGATATGTTCTCTGTATTATTCAACATTTTATACCTCATTGCTGAGAAGACAAAGCAGTCTTCCACAGCCAGGAACATGTACATATCTTTCTACAGAAGCATAAAAAAGTATTGAGGAAGGAATAGACAGCCTTTTAATTAACTCTGATTCCAAGGAACAGAATGAAAAGATTGTGAGTGGAACATTAGCCCAAGATAATGGACTCCTAGTGACACTGCTACACAATTGAGATATAGCAGATGATTTTATGAAAATTGGACAGAGCAAAAAGACTTATTTTTGGAGTTGGAAACATTAATCCTTTGTCAGCTTTTCTGAGTCATTCGTTGGGGGTCAGTGCTGAAGGTGCCAGATATCTTCTGAATATACTGACAGTACTTTCCCTTGAAATAGAATGAAGATGCTCTGCATTCTGCAACTGCTTTCAGCACTGTCAACTGGCAGGCAATAACAACCTGAGGTGTACATGCTGATATTATTTGGAATACAGTAATATATGTAAGTATCTCATGGTGGTTCTTATTACCGAGGACGTGTTTAAAAGTGCTAGGAGAAGAGGAGGCTCAGGGGTAACATTGTTGCTCTCTACAACTCCCGGAAAGGAGGGTGTAGCCAGGTGAGGGTCAGTCTTCTCCCACGCAGCCAGCAACAAGACAAGAGGACACAGCCTTAAGTTGTGCCATGGAAGGTTTAAGATGGACATTAGGAAGGATTTCTTCATAGAAAGGGTGATTAGGCATAGGAGTGGGCTGGCCAGGGAGGTGGTGGAGCCACCGTCCGTCCCTGGAGGTGTTTAAGAAAAGACTGAATGCGGCATTTAGTGCCATGGTCTACTTGACATAGTGGTGTTGGGTCATAGGTTGGATTCGATGATCTCAGAGGTATTTTCCAACCTAATAGATTCTGTGATTCTGAGAACTCACATTTTGAGGTGACAAAAAAAAAAAAAGAAAAAAAGCTATGCACGCTTCCTCTTGCGATGTTCATCTGACACCACGTTTCTCAGTTTTTCAGGCATGCTTCAGACCGCACTTAATTTCCACTGCAACTGCTTTTCGGCTGCCTAAGTTATCCCGTAACACCACGCGGGGTGACCGATACTGCGCTGCCGCGCTACCCCCGCATTCCGCGCAGCCCGCGGCTCCCACCGGCAGGAGCAGCGCCGCTCCCGGCGGCTCGCGGGCACCGCTCCCGGCGGCTCGCGGGCACCGCTCCCGGCGCTGCGGCGGCTCCCGCGCCCCCCCGCGC
>NW_024580671.1:6344507-6430187 GCF_017639235.1 Corvus kubaryi
TAGAGGTGAGGGTAGCGCCGGCTCCGGGGCAGCGCCGCAGCCACCGCGGCTGCGGACGGGAGCGGGGGGCGTGTGACACGCCGGTGCCGCGCTGCCGAGTGTGCTGCCTCCCCGCCGGCTGCCGGGCGGGAGGGGCTTTCTGGGAACCCCCCGGCGTCTCCGGTAACGCCGGGCCCGGCGCTTCCCGGGGGTGGGTGTTGCTGGGCGCCGGGAGGGTTCGGCACCGGCCGGGCTGGGTCCCGCGGGCGAGGCTGAGCTGGCTGCGGCGGCTCGGTGCGGTGTCGGGCCGGCAGCACGGCCCCGCGGAGCCGGGCACCGCGGCCGGGGGCTCCGGAGCCGCGGGCCGGCTGGTGCCACTCGCCGTGCGGACAGCCCGGGCCCGCCCGCGCCCGCCGGCCGCCGTTGGAAACCGGTCGCGTTAGATGCAGTTAAAATGTAGCTGCTGTGACTGCGGTAACCTCCTTCCCCTCGCACTGGGAAAATAATCTTGTGCCGTAGCCGTGCCCTGGGGAGCGAAACGTAGTTACTGTCCCCGGTCCCGTGGCGCTGCCAGCTGCGCTTCTGTATCTCTATTAGCAGGCCTTGGAAGCGGCTCGCTTCCTAAAGAGCCTGGGCTCTACGGGGGCTTTGCTCAACGAACTCGGTGATCGTTCAGATGAGGTGCACACGGTTGCTTGAAATAATAGTCTTCACAAATTGTGTGTTGTAGCAGTGCGCTGTAGAATCCTTCTCCTGAAAGGAGGAAAGCCATCAATTCACTGTGTCACTGAAGATGTTTCTAACGTGTTTCATGCTGCCACTGTCCAAACAAAACAGAGTTCTTGGGACTGAGGTCAGGAATCCTTTTAAAAACAGCTGATTTTCATCTGGCAACTTCCATAACAGTAATCATTCCGACTTAATCATAGGAAATATAGATCTCTTTGATCTGTTAAGTGTTAATACAATCGGGGCCCTGCTAATGCTTGTTAATTATCAACCTCAGTTTTGAAGTTTTGAAAACACAGGAGCTGGTACTGACTTGTTAGTCCGCAGTGAACATGATGGGCAGTAACAGAACTGTGTAAGGAGCGGTGCTTCCCACTTGTCTTTGTCAGCTCTTGTCTGGCGAGGGAGAATTTAGAGTTGATACAGTTCTGGTTTTAAATGATGCAGAAAATATGAGAAGAACATAATTGCACTCTTGGCTATCAAGTAGCTGTAGAAGGGACTGCTGAAATTTTCTGTGTGCTGTTTTGTTTTAGAATTCTCTGCAAACTTCTGAGGTCAGTTGTTGTGTTAGCCATGTACTAGTTTTTAATCAAAACTCGTAACCTTTGAAGTAATTTGTGATTATACAACTTTCCAAAACCTGGCTATAGAGCTCTCCTTTCCAGATGCTTGTTTGATGTGTCTGCGTCAGAATTGAAACTATTTGGGGAAAAAGGAGATGTGTGATTGTGGTCACTTGGGGACCCTTTGGCTCCTCGTTATTTTTATTTTTTTTGTTGTAGAGTTGTGAAGATCACAGAATCATTTAGCTTAGAAAAGACCCTAAAAATCATGTTGTAAATAAACCAAATTCGTCAAGGCTGATGTAGCTTAGACCTGGCAATAAATAAATTTGTTTCTACTTTATTCATGGGTCAGGGAAAGAGCTCCTTTTAGACATGCTGCTTTGTCAAATTAGTTAAAAAATGACTTTTTAGTAAAGGGCCATTCAGCTCATATTTCTGCTGCACGTGTACAAACTCTGTTCTATAAATGCTTGTTGATGTTTGTTAACTTTTACCACACAAGGAGGAATTTTCTGATGCTGCAGGAAACAATGCTGGACTTGTACACTTTTTACAGAGAACTGAATGGGGACAGAAAGTCAGACTTCTGTACTCCTGTTCTTTTAATAGTGCTTGCTCTATTATCTCAGGTTTTGCTCCAAAGAGAAATAAAATGCAGAAATGAAAGGAAAATAATTTTGGGGGAAGGGAAGTTTACTGAAGATTGATTATTTTTAGGTTGCCTTTCCTTAAATTCTGTTGAAGTGATTGAGAAGGGTCTGAGGCAATGCAGCACTTAATCTTTTTCTTTTGTCTGGTCTGCTGTTACACTTTCAAATAAATGGTCGTGCAACTACCTAGTAAAGAAACTATGCATACTTTGTATTCTGTGAAGTTGTGTTCCAGGCTCCTCTCTGTCCAGTAAATCTTTGCATAGAACACTCAGCCAAGTTTTAATGAACTGTGTCGAGTCAGTTATTAGGCTTTCATCTCTTCACTGATTACTGTTTTACCACCTGCTTTCCCACTGCATTTCCCACAAATTCTGTTTCCTGAAGCATGCAGGAGAGTTTTCTAAGTTTTCTTTTCTCCCTTCTCCCTTCCTGTGCCGTGTAATTCCTCTTGCTTTAGGCTGTCTGTCAGATAACTTATCTCTTATTGTCTTGGTCTTCTGTTTCAGAACAGAAAATAAATTTGTTGGAGAAATTACATAATGTTGTATACTTAAAACTTCCCAATGGGCCAAGCAATGCGGTTTGTTTTAGTTCTGTTTGTTTCTTTTTAATGAACATGCATAAAGCTCTACATTACTCAAATTTATGATTAAACACAGAATAACAATTTTTATTTTTCAACAAAATGGAGAATTGTGAAGGAAAACAGAAAAAGACCTTCAGTAAAGAAATAGTGATAACTGTAGAAAATAGCATAGTCCTACTCTCTACAAGTATGGGTTTTCTCCAGTCTGTATAATGTAATTAAAGTAGTACAAACACAGAAGTTGATGATCCTATTCTCCAAACTGTAATGTGAACATCTTGGTCAGGTAAATTGTGGTTCATGACAGAGTATTCTGTTAATGAAGATCTTGCTTCTATGGCAGATGTACAGTTGGGAAGCAGAGAAGCAGTAGCAGAAACCTTTTTGAGGGAGATATTTGTGTAGTCACTGTTTCTACAGGAAGAGTGAAGCAGCGTAGTTCTTTGCCTAGGCTGTTTTGTTGAATTGGTGAGGAAGTTAAAAATACTGCTTCTAAGTGTCACACGATTCTTGAGATGATTTCCTGAGTGAGCTGCCTTTACTGTTTGGCTTCCCCCCCCCCAGTGTTCTGATGTGGTCATAATGATGTTGAATTAGTTAATCTTTTCTGTTTTGTTAGACAGAAGTTGCAATTAGCTTCTGTTAGAACAGGTGGTTGATGCTAATACAGTTCAGAAATATATATCTGTTTAAGACAGAAGAAATTATGGGCACAGTTTTGGTCATTTGTTTTGTTGAAAAAAAACCAACCAACAAAAAAATCCCACAGCAACAAAAAATGTTTTTCCCAAAGCCTTTGATTCAGTTTAGAGGACTGTCTCTGAGTTTTGCTTGAGTGATTTCTTTTGCTGTTCTCTTCTCTTTTGGATAAAGTTTGATAACCTCTGTGTTTAGCTTCAGCTGGTCAATAGTTCCCTTCCTTCCCTCTGCTGCCTGCAGCTTTCCCACTAATGCAGGGTCGTACTGTGGGTTTGAAGCTGGAGCTATGTGAAGGGCTTTGTAAGGCTCTTGCCTCTGTTGAGAGTGTGTGAACAAATATTGAGACAAGTGTGACTTGCACAAGTTTTCTAGTTATTAGAAGGTCTAGTAACCAGAAATTAGAAAAAATAAGTTACTGACTTTGAAAAATTAATACTTCATGGCATTGATAATTACTAGAGGAGATATAGTGTTGCTGCCTTGTGGACTAATTTGGACCTTGGACTTGAAGAATCTGCATTGTTTTGGAGATTTTTTTATGAATTAGCATCTGATCAAGGAGGTAGTTTCCCTGCCTAAGAAACTCCATCAGTTTAGATGCAGTAGAAGCAGCTCTGTGTAGCTTTATCTTAAAACATATGCTTGTCCAGCTTGTGGGAACAGCAAATTGCATGCTTTTCTGGTGATTTGTCTCATTTTGGTAATTTCATATCGTGGTAGAGAGCTTGGTGGAGCTTGATGTTCTGAAGACTAATACTGACTTTTAAAAGGAAGGCTTCTGTAGAGTGTTGAATCCTGTAAATGCAGCATGTGAAGTTCGGGAAATGGTGTTCATAATAGGCCACTGATTACCAGCAGATATGTTAAAAGCGTTTTATTCAGAGTAACTGGTCCTGGATTGTACACAATTGAAATCTGGAGCAGTATTTTGCTATATTTGTTATAAAACAGTGTTTATTTCCATCTGTACTCTACAAGAAGGAAATCTGTTGCAGATGTAACATGTAGAGTAGCATAAGAAGCCTCTTGAGAACAGCTAAGACTGCTTTACAGATGGTAAGAGGCATTTGGGAAGTAAGATTTTCATTTTGAGGAAATAGCTTGGACTTCTGGTGCTAGGAGAGGAATAAATAAACCTCGTTTTCTTCACATTCTTAATTGTGGATGTAAGGTTTTATCTGAGCTTGTTCCCTCAGCACAGGGTACAGCACTGATCATTTATCCTCTAAAAATGCTACATCTGTCTCTCTGGAAGTTCTTAAGGTCACACTGACTTTGACACAGTATGGGAGTGTGTGTATCTCATCTTCCTTTTTTCCATTTAACCATTCATTCATCTGTTTGAAAGTGTTCTCATTGCATCTAAGCTTGAGCTAGCTCATATGCTATCTTTATGTTCAGACATTTTCCAGTGCATTAATCCTGTCACCCAGTGTTGGTGTTGCAGTACTGCAGAAGCTGTTAATCTGACTATTCAGTTGAGATAAGGGAAACCGGCATGTTTCCTTCCAGAGTCATCTTTTTCTTGCCTGCAAACAGAAGCCATGGTATTTTGAAGGTAATTTCAAAAGACCAGTGAGTTTCTTTTGAATAGGCTTGGACTTGGAAGTGCGGGTTTAATACTGGTCATTTAAACATGTGAAAAAAATTTTATTTAATTGAGTATTCTTGTTCAACTTAGGGAAGCATGCTTGTTGTAGGGAGACATTTTTTTGGTTGACAGTTTTAGCTATTTAAGGAATAACACATCAGAAGATAAGTGGGTGTTTTTAGAATTCACATGTTTAAAGCTGATAGTAAGCAGGTGGTCTAGTAAACTGAGTTGGGTACTTGACTGTGGCTTGGGCATTATTTATCTGTTCCTAAGAATTCCCAAGGTTTAATAAATTAAAGGATACATTCCACCCCAAAGTAATGAATAACACCCATGGATGGTTCATGTGACTCTTCAACCAGCAGAAGCGGCATTCCAAACCTGGCTTTGTCTCATGTACAGCAGGTCTTTTTCTAACTACCTAAGAGGGCCACGTCTCAGTGATTGGCATATTTTTCCTCAAAAATGTTCTTTAGATGTTGTATTTCTTAGAGATGATTTGGAGAGTTAAGGCAAACAATTTATTGCTTATAACTGGATAGTGATACTTGAAAAGAGAGTCATATTCTTGATACAAGATTTGTGAAAGCAAATTATGGATTTAGTTGGTGTCAAGTTCATGAATTATAAAAGATTCCTGGCTTTATTCTAAAGGTGAAGTTTGACATACAAAGATTCGTGAAACATTTGGCCAGGTACGCAGCAAGTTCATTTGCTTGAAATTTCATGTGGAAATTTTTTTATAATTGTGGCATCCTTTATGGGCAAAGTGGATACTTTTTTTTAGGTAAAATATGGGTGACATTTGCTTCGATATTGCATTGACCTAATTTTTTAGTTAATATATTCATATTTTGTGGTCTTGCAATCTTTGCAGGTTTTAAAAAGAAGTGTGGTAATGCAGTAAATCTGTGATTAGATACTCCTTAAATGGCACTGAATTGAGAAACTTGAAACAGTAGTTTCCCTGGTCTGGTTGCAGTGTAGTAGAAAAGATGACTTGGTATGAGGATATGTGGTGACGCATATAAGCTCTTTTCAGTACTCAATAGCATATTTTTTCTTTCTTTCTTGCATGTTTGGTTCTAGTGTAAATAGCTGCTTATGGGTCACTGTTTTTTCTTTGAACCATGGCATGGTTTGTCTCTGCAGGGGATGAAAATACTGTAGAGTGTATGACGAGTTAGGGAAGAATACTGTTCACAGCCACATGAAGCTTTCAGAATAAATCCCAAGTTTGCCACCCTCTGTGCAAGCTGTTCCTTCCAGTCTTGTCTCAGAGGTGGCTGCCCGAGAGACCTGCAATGTGTGTGGGGACGGGTGGTGGAGAGGAGCAGGGTAGGAGTTTTGTTCTTTGTGCGGTGGGATGCTGGTGCTGCCAGGAGAAGAGGAGGCAGTTTATTTGCAGTGGAGGTTTTGGTGCAACTTGTGAACCTTTATGCTGCCATAGTCGAATACTGTTCTTTAGCACAGAAGGGATAGCTAGGATATTGTTTAGGCATTAAAGCAGTGAGTCTGCATAAACTGCAGTTTGTTGTTTGTCAGCTGTGGGACTCACATACAGCAGCACCATACTGTACCAGGAGAGCAGGTTTCCTATTGTTCCTCACTGGAGAACTAGTCTGGGAGAGGGACTGAAACATACTAGAGTTTGTCTGAAACTCTAAATACATCGCAAATACAAAATCAAATATTTAACATGGCTGTAGAAGGTCTCCTTCCTTGCATGACTTTACCTTTGTCTAATAAGAGCTCTCTTACAAGGCTTTTGATGTAATCAGAGTTCTTGTGATATTTCTTTCAGTACTTTTTCCAGTGGAAAGCAATCACAAGAACAAGTTTATTTGTGTCTCTGAATGGAACTGAGCCAGTTTAGATATCCATTTAGAGCAGTGCAATTGATTACATAATGCAAGGAAAATGTTTTGGTCTAAACAGATGTGTTACGGCAATGCATATAATGCAGTCTGTATTACTTGGGCCTGACTTCTAAGAGTGAACCACTTTTTATTCTCCCTCATCCCCACCCTCACATGTGCAGTATGGAAATGAGGCAGCTTACCTGCTTGATGGAGTAATTTATTTGTTCTTAGGCAGTTTACCGTGGGTGCATCTCCTGCTTTACAGATGGGCACAGATAATCCTTGTGCTTCCTGTGTAGGAACATGTCAGTCGTGCCGACTCCTTGCCATCCACACCATGGCTGCTGAACGTGAAACTGCATTTGTGTGCTTTACTGAACGCTGCCTCCATAGAGTTACAACTGGGAGCTAAACTAAATGTAAATTGTAGGAGTGGTGCTGGGTGGAGGTGGTGTGAACCCCCGGAACTGCTTTGTTTCAGGCTGTGGTCATTTCCAGGTGAAGAGTACCTGTGAAGTCAACCAAGTGCTCTTTTCCCCTGAGTAGGTGGATGTATAATTCAATTTTTTTGGTAGAAGTTGAATACTCTGAGTAATGTTAGTGCTATCTTTTTTCCACAAGTCTTGGAAGCTGCTCTACTGCACTTTTTGAGGGACTATTGGACACTCAAGATTACTGGATTTTTTTACAAAGAAGACTGGGTAACTTTAAAAAAAGGATATGTATTTTAAGTACTTGAAACATGATGATTCTATTAATGCATAGTCCATGCAGAAATATGGAATAAGGTATCCAAAGACATCAGATTGGTACCTAAGGGAAGTGTTAACTTTTTCTAGTATACCAGTTCTAGAAACAGAGGAGTTGTTCTGAGTTGAAACATTAACAAGATGAAAGTGACAAGACTTGGAAGTGGCACAGCTATTGCTCCTTTTTTTTTTTTGAGGTTTTTTTTTTTGAGTGTTTGAGTAATTATGAATATGTTTAATCCACGTCTGCAGGAAACATAGTTTGTCTAGATGCAGAGTTAAATAAAATAAAAGCTTAAGTATTATTTGTTGAAGATGTCAAATAACAGCTAGCGTGATTGAGAGGGAAAACTGCAAAGAAGTTCTGTAGACTTGGGCCATAAATAGGCATCAGCTTGGTGTAAATTCATTGTTTCTAATAGCTTGTTCTCCTTCTGGACAATATTGCCATGTGGAGATATTATATACCAGCTAAACTTGGTTAATAGTCTGCACTGTAAACCTGGGACAAATGGAAAGAAAATTTGGCTTTGACTCATCTCAGTGGGTTTGTTACATGTACTATACAGCCACCATACATTTATTGTGGGTATAGTGTGCCAGACAATATAATTTTGGAAAACGTTAAATATTGCTAGTATGACTGTACAGTTGAGTAACTGATTATGCTGCAGCAGAAGATAATGCAGGCATGCGCTCTTCTCTTAATGCTCATTATTCTTAAAGCTCTCTTTCCTCCTTGGGAGGTGAAGAGAGAGGTCTCTGCAACAGGAGAAGTCATTTTGGTCTTGTATTGGGGAGCCAAAGGTCAAGGTCTACAAGAAGAAATTTCTGTATCAATATTAGTTTTTAGGCTGCATATTTTCCA
Source organism: Corvus kubaryi (assembly GCF_017639235.1). Lineage (NCBI taxonomy): Eukaryota > Metazoa > Chordata > Aves > Passeriformes > Corvidae > Corvus > Corvus kubaryi. The sequence continues at coordinate 6,352,796 of NW_024580671.1, forward strand.
GCTCTCCTGATGGCTGATCATGAATGATTCTCTGAATAAGAAATCTGCTCCTCTGCTCTTTCCATTTCTTATGGGGGACCTTACAATGCTTTGTGCTTCTGTTATATTGCCTTCTGATTTTTGTCCCTGATAATACACTTTTCCAATTCAGACAATGTCACAAAAGTTATGGTAATGTGAAGGACAGGGAAAGGAGGAGGATTGAGGAATACTGTTAAATTCTTACCTAAAGTAGCAGATAGGGTTAATTTAGTGTCACTGAACATCTGGCCATGCTTTTTGTAGCTGACATCTAACATAATTGAAGTGGATGTAATGTGCACATTACTAATGGAGGGGTATCTTTTGTGGGTGAAGACCACTTGCATCACTTTCCTAACCTAATGACATCTTCTCTGCCAATGTTGAGATGGCCTTTTTGCTTCTCTTCAGTCCATTTTTTCTGTGTAATTAGGAAGGTGAGGGCCTCCTTCTTGCTAGTTTTATTGAGGAAAAGACATCTGGGATTACTGCTTTTTCTTGTGAGATATGACCTGTCTGCTTTGTCTGCTGTTCCAACTACATTACCTGTTCCAATTTCACTGGATACTTACCATCTGTCTTCTGCCTTGGTCTCCTACAAAAATCACCATTAAAGTGCTGAAGGGAATTTTCTGTCTGATTTCTTGTAGCTCTAGGCACCATCTGACTAACTGTGACTTAGCTTTTTCAGGGGAGTATAGTTTTAGAAGACGATACGATCAATTAATATTGATACGGAAATTTCTTCTTGTAGACCTTGTTCCCAATACAAGACCTGAATGACCCTTATATTCTGTCCAGTTAGGTCAGACACTGTGAAGGACTACTAGCCTGGAGGAGGGTTTATTTTTTTCTCTTCCTGAAGTGATGTGCTTGCCCGTGTTACTCAGGCAGTGGTGTGTGCTGTCTGGATGTGCTACATGGGCGTGTGGTATCTGCTTTACTGCAAGGACTTGCTGAACCTGTAGAACATAATTTGCATGTGTACATGTATATATTTGCATAGGAAAGAGTGTCCTAGCAATACATTAGAAAGAGAGAACCTCCTGTGAACTGCTAGCTGGCAAATCTCAGTGCAGGGCTCCCAGCTACGTCTTCAGCCTAACACAACAGTCGGGGTAGCTGTGACCTGCAGTCCTTCATCTTATTTGCAGCCTCCTTTAGAAAAAAAGAAGTTCTTGGTATGGGTAAGTAAAGCAACTTGGCTTATCTGTATGATGCAAATTGCAGACTTTGAAGGTATCTCTTTGCTTCAATTAATGTCTTTAAAAAAAAAATTCTAAATCGAATCTGCACAATACATAAAAAGTTACAGTTCTAACGCTAAGGGTCTTACTGGGCTGTCTGTTATGATCTGTTGGAGGCTGGAAGATTTATGTTACAGCACATATTTCCTCTGCTGAAATCAAAATTTTGTAATTTCTCATCAGTAATTGAAATGTACTCTTTGTGCAGAGAAGCCAATAAGCTAACATTTGGATCTTGTTTTGTACACAGAATTGAGGACCCCACACTAACCTACCTATAAAGATTTACTGCTTGTTGTTTTTAAAAACACTACTTTGATTCTAGATTGCAAGCCTTGAAAAGGGTCAGGATAAGCCTTAATGCAAACAGCTACACTAAAAGATGTGGGATGGAAAGTCATCAGAGGAAAGCATGGACTTGAGGCCTGGGATACTGGCAAGCAGAAAGCATTTCCTCTACAGAAATTACAATTCCATCTATTTAGAGAGCATGCAAAATTACTGAGGGTAAGCAGAATTTTTAAGACACAATTCTGAAATCATCAACAAGAATGAATGTTCTTCCTTGATGAAAAAAGTTCTCCTTTGATTAAAAAAAAAAGTCTACTAAGGCAAAGCAGCACCAAGCAGAAAGTTTATACATGCCAATCAAGGTAGAACGCAGAACAGGAAGCTGCCCTATAAAGTGAAAGAAAAACTGGCAAAAAAAAAACCTGAAAGAGTGTACAGATGGATCTGTACCATGTCTGCTACTTTATTTAAATATTAACTATACCCACTTACTGTCAGTGCTTCAAAGAACACCACTCAATATTTGTCTCCATGTGCTAACAGGAATATTTTTCTTTGAAGCTCAATAATCAGTTTTTTTCAGTGTCATCAGCTCTGTTTGGTTGTCAGCTTGGAGCAGGGAAACATACTTTCTTCTTATGTAAACTAAGAACTTGTGTAAGGAAATGAGACTTGTGGTCTGAGAGGGCTTGTTTTTTGGTGGTTTTGCTTTGCTTTCTTTTTAAATTTGTAGAAGACCTCTGCTCTGGTCACTGTTAGATCACGTTACAAGTTGTGCTACTTTGGTGTTCAGAGACACATTCTTGTTGAATTAAAACAAGCTTTTGTACTTTTCCCCCTGTTTTTGGCTTATAAACAATATCTGTCTACTGAAGACTTAAAAAGTTGCCTTGTATATCTTAATGTTGATCTCTGCCTTCTTCCTAAACACAGCTTGATCTCTGTCAGAAAGAAGGTTAAAGATCTGGTAGGTGGTGGTTATTTTTCAAGCTTAAGAAATCGATGGCTGCATGTTGTACCATTTGTTGAGTATAAATATTTATGTTTTGTTACTAATTGACCAGAAAAGAACTCTAATACACTTTTTTTTACTATTTATTTTATCAGTTATCAAATTATATTTCATCTTTCTTCGTGACATGAAGAAAACTGGATTTTTTTTGTTTATCTTAAGTCACTTTCCTCCGTGATTGAGAGATTCTTTGTAAATATAACCTACTTATAAACAGGACTTGTGTTATCTCTTACTGTAAATATACTGAAGTAATCTCCATCTTATTAACTGCCATATTAGCAGCATAGATAGAATTGAGGCATGAACAGAATAAGGCAAAAGTCAACATTGAACTGTACTGTTTTAGTTGCTGTATTCTGTGAATGCTTCACAGTATCGTGAGTAGTCTTTCATTCAAAAAGAGAAGAAATTATTTATCTTTACATCTTATGTAGATTGAATATTTGCCAATAGGAATCTCAGACAAATATATTGTAGATGTAGCTTTGCCTATCTTCCTGCATATTTGTTCTTTTTTCCCTTACATGGATTTATTTCTGAACTCTGTTCCTGAATTATTCTGGATAATAATTTGTGGACTCCTTCCTCTTATTACAGGTACAAGAATTCATCATGCATCTGAAATGCTTACCAGCATGGCACTTCTCATGCTGTGAACAGTTAAAAATCATATCTTCCTGTCTTCTTCATCAGAACTTGCAACAGCATCTTATGGATCAGGCTGATGAAGATCCAGCAGAAAAATTAGATGGCTTAGTCTGCTTTTAGAAGAAGAGACCGGTAATTTTTCTGTAACACAGTGGTCTCTTGGTATTGCTGTGTAGCAACAGGAGGCTCAGGCTTTTCAAACTGCTGGTTCTTTTGGGCTTTGGGTTTAATTTTAAACTTCAGGAAGCTAAGGCTTGTTGCATTTTAAGAGAACAGTGTTAAGGGTAACTTCATTGTGTATTGTTCTTAAGAACTAAAGACAATGAGTTATAACTTTTTAAAAATTCTGTATATGGAATATTATCTGGCAGTTGACCTTTTGTGAATTTAATATGTAAAAAAGCATTTGTGCTGGCAGCCCAGGAACAGGAAAGGGAAATTAGAGTGAGAGCGTCCTGGTGTTGATCTCAATGTACAGTGTTTAAAAGTGATGGCTGAAACATGTCTGAGGTATCACAAGTAAATTTGGACTGTGATTCACTGTGGGCATTTTCTAGATATTTCTGTGGGTTTAAAAAAATGCATTAGTTTCCAGTGTTAGCTAACAATTTCATTTAAACAACTTGGTGGTTTTTTTGTGGTGTGGTTTGGTTGGGGGTTTTTTGACTGTTAGTTTCTTGTAAGTGATTAAGACATAAACTGCTTGTTTAGCAGATATTTCTATCTTACAAATGCAGGTTTAAGAAGCTTGGGTTGTCCAAATGAGTAGCATCTGTTGTGATTCATTTGGCTTTAAGGTGTTGGGGGAAATGTTGTGGAAGCAAGGTTTTGGCTTATAGAATAATTTTCTGAATATAGTTTAGTGCCTTCATAGAGATGGTGTTTGAATTTGCACCTCTGTCTGTAGACTTTCGGATGGAGGGAAGGAAGAAAGGGATGTGTTGTTTGTTTGTTTTTTTTTTTTTTGTTTTTTTTTTTTTTTTTTTTTTTTTTTTTTTTTTTTTTTTTTTTTTTTGTTGTTGTTGTTTGTTTTGTTTTGTTTTTTTTTTTTTGGTTGTTGTTGTTGTTTTTGTCAGGGAGGAGATGGTGTTTTAATGACTTGTAACTTGCTGTAGCTGACCACCTGCAATCTGCACAGTGTGTTCTGCAGCAGGGCAGCCCAGACAGGAAATTGTGGAGGAGCAAAAAGTAGTTGCTAAACAAGTTTCATGTGAAGTCTTAGAAAAGGACCTGAGTGAAGGAAGGTGTGCATGTTACCAGGGTTTTACACTCAGTCTGAAAGCTCTCACTGAATCCTCACTCCCTTCTCCAGTGTCAAGGGTCCCAAGAGTTGAGTGGTGGGGGAGAAGAAAAGAAATGATGAGGCTTTTTTATTACTACTCACAGGTGTAATAGGTGCAATTTTCCAACTCTACTTAGCATCTGTCCTCTTCTTGTGACACAGTGCTGCTGTTGCCATCAGTACTGAACGAAAGCCCACGTGAGCTCTGGTGGCCTTAGTCACCATCCTGTTGCAGGGTCATGTTTGCTTGAAATTTATTCTGTGATTTAAAAAAAATGCATTTTATCTCCATGTTTGTCCTGCTGTAGTCATCTTTCAGGTGATGGCTCTGTGTCATTAACTGTTTTGGTTATAATTGTCTGACGATTCTCAACATCTTTTCTCTGTCCCAGCTTTATTCTATGTCCATAATACTTTTATCTTTAGCCCCATGCACCTCTCTCTCCTTTCACTTAAGCATATAGTAGCATATCTGTTTTTTTGTTCTTTGTTGCTGTCCTGCCTGTCTTAGCAATTCAGAAACCTAGCAGTGTTTGTCTATATTCTTGTGCTTTGCTTCACTTTCTCTGGAGAAAAATTCACGTGTTCATGGATGGAGGCTTGCATGATGCATGAATATTTTGCAGTTGTGAAATTTTAAATGTCTCTGCTTGAATCCCATGCATGGCAGAGTTTGCTGCTTGCCTTGCCAAGATCATGCTGTTGTAAGAGTGTGGGAGAAGCTGCAGTTCAGGTGCCTATGTCAACATCTCCTCCCTCCTCAAACAAATAACTGCAAGCATAAGCTATAAAGCAAAATTAGTAATACTCTGCTCCTCCCAGAACTGAGTCCAGGGAGGTTGTTATCAGCGTAAATTTATTTGCTCTGACCAACACTTTTAAGAGCCCTACTGATGGTAGTCTGGTGGAATGCAGTGGTATCAGTCTGCTCTCCATTACAGCCTTGGAATTCATTTCCTAGGTTAGTGAGGCCGACATTGTGTCTTGGCTTCTGCTCCTCCTTCATCACTATTTCTGGTGTCTCATGCATCTTCTAGTTCCCAGCAAATGTTTTGCTGAGTAGCTAAGATAGTAATTTTGATCTTCAGCAGGCTGTCCTTCATCCTAAGGAATGGAAATGCTAGGCTCCTGTGAATTCTGATTTGTGAGCATTACAAAGACAAGCTTGCATGCTCGGTATGCTGGGAGCTAGTGTTACGTACTTTGCTTGAGATGCATAATGAGGCTGACAGCTAGGAGATGAATTTTCTGGGGAAGCATTGAAATTGCTGTTGTGGTGGTTCCTAAAACCACTGACTTGCTAGTGATTGAGTAATTTTTCTACCCATTGCGAAATAATGTGAGCCCACCATGATGGTGGCATGGGATTTGCACAGTTTGCTCCTCAGTCTGCTTCTGGCATGTGCAGCAGAACACCTAAGGGTTGTAGCAGTGGGATACAGCATACTTTGCTTTTGTCAACTCCTGCTAAAATTTTAGGAAGAAAGGGAATTGGGAGTCAAGGCTATATATATATGTACTTGGATCCATGTTACTTATGTTTTCCAGGAGTGAGTGGTAGCTCATTCCTGTGAAGCTTTTGCCGTGCACATCGTGATGTGAACAATCAGCCTCCAGACAAAAGTGACTGCTCTTGGGGGGGGTTCCATGTGGAAAGTGTGTTGCTGACAGACTAGAACTGTATTTTAGTGTGAAACTGAGATGTCCTGTGCAGGCTATTATTTTCTGAAAGCGCCCCAATTTCAAGTAAAGTGAAAGCCCAGGTGATCCAGATGTACCCACCTGCACTAGAACTGCACCTTCTAGTCAGGAATATGAGGTTACTACGGAGAACTTGGTTTTATTTTGGTAATCTGAAATGAAATGTCTGAGTGTCTCAGGTCCTATGCATGGGAGCAGTTTATTGTGGATCTCTGTTTTAAGGATGATCTCACCTGCGGTAACTTAACATTTTTGTTTGACTGGCATTATGGTACATTTCTTTAATCATCTGAGAGGGTTGCTTTTCAAATTAAAGCATTTTGCATACTTTCTTACTGTGTATGGTATGTTGTGGAAATGCTTGAACTGAAGATTCTTGAAGCACCCTCACAGTGCATTCCCTATTCTGCAGTCCTTAGCCCCAGGTTAGGGCAGGGAGGTGAGCTCTGTGAAATACTGCCATCTACAGCACTGTCAAGGATAACTGGACAGCAGCAAGAGAACTCCTTGGAGGTTATAAGGCTTGAAATATGCCTTATCTTGACATGAAGATGATTCTGACTTTCAGCCACTGCATAAAGGACCTGTTTTCAAAATGAAGAGCTAATTTAGGCTTGTTTAAATATTCAAACAGATGCCTGTTAAGCAGCTATACTGTGTATATTTAAAAATAAATTTATAATGGGGAAGAAAAAGTAATTAATGCCACTCTGAACTCCAGTAGTGAACTCCAGAAGTTATACTAAAATATAACACTGGAATCTATCACTGGAAACAAAATTCTGATGTTAAAACTGGATAGTTACTATAAAATCAGCTCCAGTTCACTAGAAAATCAGAAATCACTTTACCTACCTTTCCTTCTGTTGAACAAATAAAGTTACAAAAAGAAATGTGATAGTCACAGAGTCACATGCATCTAAATTTCATGGCAAGTAGACATGTGGAATTTTTTGTGTAAGAGGAAATATCTATGATGTAGGAAAGAAGAAGTTAGAAAGAAAAATGAGAATTCCAGCTCCTTCTGCCTGTCTAGTTGTTGTGCTAATTTAAAAATGGCAGACATGAAAAAAGCAGGTTGGGTGACATAAATTATAAGTAGATTTCCTTGTCAGTAGTCAATCTAAAAGGCAGAATGAATGAATGTACCTTACTGGGGAGAACAAAGTTAAGCTCTTTGAATGGAAATGGCACTGTACAATTAATATCTGTTGTTAAAGATAGCATGAAAAGGCAAAATCAAACTTCATAGCCCACCTAGATCATCTTTATCTTTTGTTTCTATGGCTATTTTTTTTCTGTTTAACCTTTGATTTTGCTTTCATAAATCTTAAATGTTTCAGGATCTTCATGAAGAATTGAAGAATTTTTCAGTCCTTGTTGAAATGTGGTTTATTTATGAATTACAGTTTTTACTGAAACAGCTAACAGATCCTTGAAGGTGTCTGAGGAGACAATTGTACTATGCTTTTTTTTTTGATTGAATGCTATTCTCCAGTCCCAAAGTAGGCAGACTGCTTAGCATTTTAATTGGTTTTCAAGATGAATTCAGGTTTACTTTTCAAGGCCAAAGAAAGGGTTATGAAGGTTAATTATACTTATCAAGATTTGGGAGCAGTCAATTCTCATTGCATGTGGAGTGTTGGCATAGTGCTTTTTTTGGGGAGGGGGGTTGGAAATTGCTTATTACTTCATCCTGTAACTGGAATGCTTGTGTGCTTATCTTGGTTAGGTGCTTTTGATGGGTGTCTCAGTTACTTCGCAGTTTGGTGCTTATAAATGGCTTTGAAATATCTAGCTGGCTATTCACTTTTAATCTGGATTTTATTAAGTTAATAGCACTCCTGGAGTTACAAGCCCTAATTTCATATTCTGTGTCTGTTGCATACAATTTGGATATGAAAAAGCCAAAGTTGTGAATGTCTCAGACTTTCTAGAAGCTGTCATGGGAGTGTAAAATTTGCCACTGTATTAAGAATTACTGGCTTATGGTATTTTTTCTCAGGTTGTGATCATCAGGAAGAGGACAGCTCATCCTGCACTGAATTCTGTTGAGGGCTACAAAACGAAGGAACAAAATCTTTTCAAATAGGAAAGATTATGTATGCCAAGCTGTTTTTGAGGTTAGAGGCTCTGCATGCTTGTTGTTGTCATTAAAATCAGTATTACATGTGCTTTTTCTTTACAATTTTGGAAAAAATATCCCAAAGCAATAAATTTTTACTCTTCTACATGTTCATGATAAGATTTCTTGGGCAAATCATAGCTTTTAAAAGTTAAAGACTCTAGTTGTAACTGCACTGTACTTGGTGAAGTTGACTGGTTTGTATCTGTGACAGCTGGTTTTGGATACTCAGTTAATAGTGGATTGAAAGGGCAGGACACAAGGTTCCTCCAGTTGCCCCTGTCAGCACTGCACATGGCTGGAAGCATGGACTGCTGGTTACTCTTAGAGCTGCTCCTGCAGGAAGTCTAAATGGGTACCTGCAGTTTTCTTCCTTCTGACACCTCACAGCAGTGTGTGAAGTGAGTGTCAAAGACGGAATGTGCCCCAGGAACATGCTCTCACTCTATGGGTAGGTTGGGATGTACATTTTTGTTCAGTTACAGTTTCTGAGCTGTTGCTGCCTGGCTCCATTTATTTTGTAAAGCATGGAAATTGGTGTTTCATTCTTTTCCTACATGTTAGACTTGGAAATACATGTGTAAGCTGCCTTCAAGGGAATAAAATGTGTAACATTATACACAGAGGTGTAGTTAACTGCTTTGGCTGAGATACAGGGTATTGAATTGCTTTATGCTAGTATTATCTTGGTAGTTAAGCTTGTGTTTATCTTGGTATTGTGTGTGATTTTCAATATGAAAGTAAGTTACCAAATGCTGTTAAGTGATAATTCTTGTCAGTTTGGGGGACGATATTGTCATGCTGTGAAAGGGAACGACGAAGGTTTTTTCCTTTTAAAAAAGCAACACATTCCCTCTTGGAATCATTCTTTCCCTTATTTATCGTTTGAGCTCACAAGTATTGCATCCTTCATTCCCAGCATTTGTGTCAGTCTTCTGTCTGACCCGGCATTCCTAAATTACCTGATGTCTCTTGCCACTTAACTAGCTCCTTTAACTTGCTGAGTATTGAGGGGCTGGATAGAGGAGGGTGAGGAGGCAGGATTCAAAACTTCCTATCACACAGTCCTATGGGATTGCGCAGCTGAGAGGATTGTATTCACTTTAAATCAGGTGCTCAAGCTATCTGATGGCCCCTTTAAAACATTTTATGGGAAAGAGAATTCCCAGTACTTGAGTAAACTGGATGGAAGGGCAGGAGGAGGTGCCTTATCCATTAAATATTTGTTTAGCCTTGAACAGAATAATGCTTTGCCAAGGATGTCATTTTTTCCTCTGTTTTCTTCTCCGAAGCATTTCAAAGAACTTCCAAGGAAGTGTCAAGGCTTTGTTTTCCTGTCTGTGCTTACAGCCACTCCCTGGCTGTCAAGGAGCAGAACCCTTTATCCCAATCATGACACGTACTCAGTTGATTCAAGCAGAAAAAATAGTATCTTCTATATTGGTCCCTGAAGCAGAATATTAAATGTATCCTGATAATATGTGGCTCTTGCTATGAAAAGTCTTGGTGTTTCCTTGCAGTACTGGGAGCAAAAAGCATTCTGCTCTTCAGAAATGGGATATGTTTAATTTCTGTTTTTGAGGGCTGGCTTTGATCTGTGAAAGGCTTGACTTCTATTTTCACCTCTGTCAAAAGTAACTTTTATATAAGTTGCTTGTTTGTTGCAAATAGTGTGAGCAGTGGCCTGGCTGACATTAGGCAGTGATACTGACCTGATTTCTGAGGGCTGTGAATTGCAGGTAAGTTGTCACTTGATGGTGCTTGTAGTTCTTCCGTAGCAGTTTGTTGTGGCAGGTCAGGTGCTTCTCATTGCCCAAAGAAATGTCATAGAGGAGCTTGTAATTTGTAAAATAGAAATGGGTAGGTAAACAAGAGGTTTATTGTTAGGTCACTTGCCAAGTCTGCAATGCAATACTGTTGTACAGTTCCTGTGGATCAGGCTATATTGTTTAAATACTGCTGTTCATCCTGTTAAACTAAAAGCTATGTGAGATTGTTGCAGCATTTCCAAATCAAATTTGATTGGCAGTTACTCAGTAGCTTCAGAAGACAAGCTCAGATGTTTGTTGCTAAAAGCACTAGTTCTTGTTAAGCCTGTAAGAAGTCTATTTGTAATATTTTTTCCCCTGTATTTAAAAAATCTCCCACAGAACAACAGTGAAGAACCTCCCAAAAAAATCCCAACTTTCCTCCCTAGGATCCCCCAAAAAACCTCACAAGCCATAAACAAAAAAACACAAAAAACAAACCCTGCCAAAAACCCTATGAAAGATCCTGAATTGTGATTATGTAGAACAGCACTGACATCTAAAAAGCAAAGTTGGGTTCATCAGCTCATTTTACTTTAGCATTAGAGTGAAAAAAACCCCAAACTTGGCAGAACCAATGGAAATCTAAATTAGACTTTCTAAAGCTTTTTAATAAACCATGATGTGTAAACCAGATACTATTGCTGCCTGTTTGAACCTGCTACTACTTTAAGTTAGGATTTCTAGGGTTTTTCCTATTGCAGTAGGTTACTCTGACCTTTTGTTCTTAAATTCTTGTACAGATATCCTGTATCTTAAACTTGTGTAAACTACTTTCCAGCACTAACCAAAAGAAATACAAATGAAGGCCATTTCTTATGTCATCAACTCTGTTTTAATATCAAGAAGAGACACTGCTGCTAAAATAAGAAAATTAAATTGTACATGAGAATAAACATAAGGTTCCTGTTTGAAATATCTGCATCTCAGCCTGCAGAAAGACCATTTTTTTAGAAACCTCTCACATAACATAACTGTACTACAGCCAACACAGCTCAACTGAGACTTGTTTGTCTGTGTTAAGTCTTCTTTCATATTTTTAATCTTGGAACTTGCATTGATTTTTCTATTTTATGGTATTTCAGTTTAGAGCAGAAATTAGGATTGTAGTTAAAACTCTCTTAACTGAGCTCCTGTGAAGTGTATTCATGGTGCTCATTAGAGAGGTAATCTCAGTTCCTACTTTGGTGAAACAGCTATTGGGGTACAGAAAAGTGGTTCTGTACTGGTAGGCCTTTGGGAGCTGTGACACTTAGGGTATCCTTTCAACAAGTGTGAAAATTTAAATGAAGCCTTAAGGTTTCTTTCACCTCTTGAAAATAAGTTGGGCATCCTTTTCAGTTCTCAGAGGCAGCAAAATACAGAGTGTGAAGGAAGAGCTAAAAGCCTAGTAGAATTGCCGTTAGAAAACTGGTCTTTGCAGTGGCTCAGTTTTGGAGGAATATTATTCATTTAATGGAATTTTTTTGGGATTCATTTAGGAATTCAGTTGCAATAGCATCTGATGTGGCAGTGAACCAGTGTTGGTACCTATCTGTCCAGGCAAAATCTCTGCAGCTTCTGAGATACAGAAACTTTATGGTAGTTTAAGCTAACTTCTTACTTTATTTGCAGTACGTGAAAAGCACTCACCTAGTAACATACAGTTTATCTAGCAGTTAATAATTAATTGATCTGTAATAGTATGATTATTTGCAATAGTTTTGATATACTCTCAGGATAGCTTTCTGAAACTTTATTCCTTAGGAAGTAGATTGTATTCTTGACCTGCAGATGAGACTTAAAATATTTCTGTATCTATGATCTCATTATAACTAAAATGTTTAGATACATCATTTGATGTATTGAAGTAGACTTCTAACATTCTCTTACTGAGGGTTTTTCAGCACAATGAATTAATTCTTATATTCTTAAAATTTTTTCATAGTCTTGGGTTTTGTTTTGGAAAGTTCCATGCAGAAGAAATCCAGATCTATTTGTTCTCTCTGGAGGGCAACTGATTCCACTTTGGCATCAGAATCAGAAGGATTTGTTCTGCCACCTATCCATCTTGTCTATGGAAACATCTCTGCTGGCTTATCTTACTTTTTCAATTCAGACAAACGTCTAACAACAACATTGCTTTTCCTTTTGGCTTGGCTTGATTCCCTTCATTTCCTGAAGTAGTTTCCAGTTGGTGTTGGGGGGGTCTGTAGCTGTAAACACAGTCTGTGCTTACCCAGGCTGTTAGGGTTGGAATGAGGTGAGTGAAAAGCTGTCCCTCAGCTGCTCGTTACCACTGCAGCGCCAGACCTGCGGAAGTCCCACGACCTAGCTCAGTTTAAATGACAGACATTCTGTGAGTGTGTGTTTAAAATAATTTGCAGTAGTGGGGATGCCTTTTGACTGAAGAAGGTTAGGGAGCACCTGCACAGACAGTCAGCAGGCAGTCCCTCAGCCACTGTGGGGAAAGAGGTGGTAAGGACCAGGTGTGGAGGACTGGTAATCTCCTAATCCCTTTCACCTGTCTCTAGAAGAGTGTGTCACACTTCCTCTTCATACAGCTGCTGAAATGAGAGATAAGACAGAGAGTACCATGTGAGAGACTATTACTAGTAACTTGTCAGATGTGGAAGAAAATCGCAGCATGGAGTTCTAAAAGGAATATGGTTTGCAGTGTCTTTAACCACTTAGTTTTAGCCCATCTTTTTTTCTTCAAAATCAAGACTATCATCGGCCATTTTGACCTTGTATTAAGGTGGTGTATGACACCCACTTAGTTATTTTGCTGGTTACTACTGCAGCAAAGTTATTATAAAATATAAAAATTTATGTAAGGATAAAAGGCTAGATTTGGTATCATAAGGTTTGAATAAATCTTCTTTCCCTACTTTACAGTGAAACAAACAAAAGATCTGAATATTTTATGAAGCTTCATAGGTTCTGTCTTGAACAAAATCAGTGGTCTATTGCCTCTCTTATTTTTATGTTCAAAAGTTAGACCAAGCCCCAGGTAAAAATGGCTTGTGGAAGTGAAGTGTATAATGCTGCAGATAACTAGACAACCTTTAAGTGAAGAAGCAGATGTTTTTACCATTAAGACAAGCAACTCATTTGAATCATGGGAACAGTCTTGCAGAATACGTATCATGAAGACTGGGATAAGTTTGGGAGCTTTGAAGTGCGTTTCAATGGCCAAAGGGCTCCAGAACCGTAGGTACTCAAGCTTTTAGAGAGAATGTTGGAATTTAGTACCTGTAGGTGACTTTTACCATCTTTTCTGTACTCCTTCATTTTTTTCAGGACAAGTTTGTCTGTGGACCACCAGTTTAAGGTAGTAATTATTAAAGTTGCAGTGGGTATTCAGAAATTTTTTATGCTTTCCTTGGCCTTTGTTGCCATCTAACTCTCTCAAAAGATAGAAGAGGTATCTGGACTGTGCCAGGATTTTTATAGATGAGAGATGTTTTCAAGTCCTGTTCTTAAGCACTTCAACTTTCCTGGGGTTTTTTGGTGGTTTGGTATTTGATATTTTTTCCCTTCTGAAAACAGCAATACAGAAACAGAGGAAACAGCTTGCTCTACATGTGGACTGTTTATTCAGGAAATGAGAAGGCAGGTGATGAAACTCAGGGTGGAAGGAAGTGTTTCATAAGGGTAGATTTGGTGCCTGATAGCATTAAGGGATCACAGTGTACTTGGGGGACTTGAGGCAGTTGTTGATTCTGGTGTGGTTATACTTGTAGCAGACTTTTGAGCATTCAAATGTTGCAATTCAGAGTTAATGTAACTATGCAGTTTGCCATCTATGACTTCCCCTATATAATTACTGGTTTTGTTAAGCTCTACTGTGAAGTCAGTTTGGACTGACTTCACAGTAGAAGAAATTGAATCTAGAGATTTACTCAACTCTCAGATTGATCTTCTGCTGAATTTTTTGACCCTGTTGCCCCTCCTCCATTTTTACCAGTAACTCTGCTTCAGTTCCTGCTTTCTTGGAACTGATCTCAGCAAACATGGGGTACTTGGCATGCAGTCGCACTGTGTCATGTGCAAGAAGCTGGCCTGATCTGTAGCTTGATAATGAAGTGTACTTGGTGTGCAGACTTGTTAGCTGAGGAAGATGATCCGTGGCCTTGCGCTACAACCAGGAGGCTGCTCTTCCTCTGGTGCACTGTATTCAAAGAGCCTTGAGAGTAAGACATGTACTTTTATTGCCTTCTGTGCTATTGCTGCTCCCCTGCTGCATGGAGCAAAGTGATAGTGCGTTCAGCAGTCATACAACAGCATGAAAGACACTCAGATTTTTTGAGAGCCTTGGTTTGATCACCCTAGTTAGATTTAGGGTGTAGATTTTCTTTAATCTCTTAAAACTGATCCTATACCTCTTAGGAGTTATAGGTAGCTATAACTGTTATAGTTAGCTCTTGATGTCTAGGAAACTTGTTCTTTTTGGTTTGTTTTAGCACTTAGATACCTTTCTCAAGTATATTACCTTGAACTTTCTCATGGACCTTACAGAACTGCTTACTTAGAGTTCACCTGGTTATCCTGACAGATCGTTGAACATGAGTCAGCAACCTGCCCTTGCCATAAAGATGTATGGTGTTCTTGAATGCATTAGATAAGGCATTGTCAGCAGGTTGAGAGTGGTGATCCTTCCTCTCTACTCAGCACTGTTGAGTTCATATCTGGGGTGTTGTGTACAGTTCAGGGCTCCCGAGTACAAGAGGGATGTGGATGTACTGGAGAGAGTCCAGTGAAGGACTATGAAGATGATCAAAGGCCTGGATCATCTCTTGTGTGAGGAAAGGCTGAAAGAGCTGGGTCTGTTTAGCCTGGAGAAGAGAAGGCTCAGGGGGAACTCATCAATGTGTATAAGTACCTGGAGGGAGGGTATAAAGGTGACAGATAAAGGTTCTTTCCAGTGGTGCTCAGTGATGGTACAAGAGGCAATGGGCACAAACAGAAACACGGGAAGTTCCATCCCAACATCAGCAACGTTTTTTGACTGGGAGGGTGACCAAGGACTGGCACAGGTTGGCCAGGGGGATTGTGTAGTCTTCATTCTTGGAGATATTCAAATGCTGTCTAGACATCCTTCTGTGAAGGATCCATCCTGTTGTGACTCTGCTTTCCAGCAAGGACCTAGGTGAATTTTTATCCTTCTTGACATCACTGTAAGAAACTAGTTTTGTTTTCTCTTCATGTGCCTTGCCTTTGCTTGCTGCCACATTGATCTTTAAAGTCAATATATAATTATGCTTGTGTCATCTTAAAAAAAAATTACAGTATATTCTTATCTGATACTCATATCAGACAATTTAAATGCTTCTACTTATTTTAGGCTTTAGGGAAAGAAGGCAGGCAACCTGCAGAGCTTAGGTCAATTTGGAGGTCAGAGCCCAGGAGCACGCTTCCCTTTGGAAAGGCTGTCCAGAACACAGCAGCCCTTTCACCATGCAGCCCAGGGGCAGGTCACAGTGAGGCTGGCCTTGCCTGTGAGGTTTGGTGCTGGAGTGCAGGAGGGTACTGTGATACTCTAACAGATCACAAAGCAGTATCACAGTGCAAGTGCCATATCTAATGACCGTAGGTGATAGTCCTTAGGAAGAAAGCTAAAACCTGCCTATATAATACAGTATGCAGGTGTTCAAGTACCTTGGTCCATTGACTAAAAAGAAAATGCATTAGATTCAGGGGTCATCTCTACCACTTGCACTTTGTGGCTGCACCTTGGCTGAAATTCAGCAACTTGTATGGGGACAGTGGGGACTCTGGATGAAACTCTCCAGATGTAGTGGAGTGTTTGAACAGAAGCTAATCTTGTGGGGGAGAAGGGGAAGAAGAGTCCTTTTGTGAATTGAATTATGATTTAATGTTATAAATATAGTACCAATAGGGTATTACTGCCATGGTGTCAGGGCTAAACTCTCTTGTGCCTGGAACAAATATCATGTTTGGTGTTGAGCTCTTGTTATGCTGGCAGAAAAAGGGCCTTACATTGCCTAGTAACCCCTTTATTTAGTTAAACAAACATACCCTGCAATAAGAGCTTATGTAGTCTGGTTAACATAGGGAATATGTAAGTCAATGCAGAACGCTGCCGTATCCACTTCACTGATCCCTACAGGACTGAACAAAAGCTTGCAGTTTCTCTCATGCCGAGTGACCTGAGTTGTGCTGCTTTTAGTCTGTGGTCTGTGTAACTACATCTAAGAGAATATATAACAGTATAGTACTGAGACATCCATTTTATGGCTCTTGAAATTATTTTTTTTTAATGGGCAGGAATTGTTGTCTTACCTCTTCCCATAGGACTTTTGAGCATGCATGTTTGTAGATGGTTAGAAAAGATCCTGTTCATGCAGGGTAGTAGCTTTCATTGATGCATATTTTTCTTTCCTTATGTGGGAGACCTAAGGAGGATTTTCCTATTCTCAAGGTGCAACAAACTGAAAACCACATTGTTACAAAAACTACCAATGGCTGAAGCAATCTGTTAAAACCATAGAACCACAGAATGGTTTGGGTTGGAGGGGACCTTAAAGGCCATCTAGCTCCAACCTCCCTGCCATGAGCAGGGACACCTTCCACTAGACCAGTTTGCTCAAAGTCCCATCTAGCCTGGTCTTGAACACTTCCAGGGATGGGGCATCCACAGCTGCTCGGGGCAACCTGTTCCAATGCCTCACCACCCTCACAGTACAGAATTTCTTTCTAATATCTGTTTGTCCTGGGATGAAAGCAGAGTAGAGCTGTGAATGACCTGGTGGACTGACCTGCTGACCACGCTTCTTTTGATGCAGCCCTGGATACAGTTGGCTTTCTGGGCTTCAAGCACATGTTGCCAGGTCATGTCTAGTTTTCATCCACCAGTATTCCCAATTCCTTTTCCTCAGGACTGTTCTCAACCTGTTCTCCACCCAGCATTGGGTGTTTGTGCTTGCAAGTGTTTGTCCTGGGGATTGCCCCAGCCCAGGTGCAGGACCTTGCACCTGGTCTTGTTGAACTGACTTCCTGAGGTTCACACAGACCCAGCTCTGAAGCGTGCCGAGGTCCCTCTGGATGGCATCCCTTCCCTCCAGCTTGTCAGCTGCACCACACAGTTTGGTGTCATCAGCAAAAATAGGATGGAATGCAGGTGTTAACAGGACAGGTTATAGATTGTGTGATAAGAAGAAAACATTTCCCTTCTGGTTTAAATACATGTTTTCGACCTGCTCAACCTTCTTCACAGTTGGAGAGAATGTGCTTATTTTGTGGCAGGATTTGTCTGATTGGTACAGGTGCTTTAAAGTAAGTAATACGTTTGTGACTGTGTGATTGTATCCATTGTCTATAAAGGAAAAATTGCTGACTAGCTGGATGCCATTATAGAGTTATTTTCAAATAATTTCATTTTGCATGTGCCCTCCTGAACACTTAAGCTTTTAAGAATTAAGATTGTGAAGGAACATTTGTTAATTAAAACCTCAAGTTGACCAAATTGCAAACACTTGTGAATGTTACAGAGAGCAGCAAAAGCATGTAATGAATGTTCCCTAAAAGCGAAAAAAAATCCCTAAATCAATAAAATGGTACATTTGGGGTTTTATCTTCAAATCTAATGGTTGGGTTAGCTAAAGTAGAAAAGAGCTTGCTTGCTTGTGGAAGTACTCTTCATAATAACCTGGCTGCATTTACAAATAAATATATTCCCCTTCCCTACATTGGTTGGAAAGTTGTTTCAAAGCCTCGGGGCTCAGATGGTTAGAAGTGTTCTGTAATTTTCAAAATAAATCTGTTCTCCAGAACTTATTATTCATACTTATTTGATTCTTTGGCAACATCCTTTTGCTGAGAGAGCCCTTTTCCTTCCTTTGTATTTATTTTGGCATATAACAGAAGCAATATTGTTCACTTTCAGCCTTCATTTTGCCAAGAAAAATAAGCCAAGCTGGCTGTCTACTCATAAGCTAAACAGCTTGGGGGAGGGTAGTCCTTAACCATTTCTGCAGCTGCTTTACTGCTTAAACATGAGCAGGTAGAATTTTTTCCTTCCCTTTCCCAGAAAACTTCACTGAAGCCTTTGGGACCCTGCTGGATTATGAGTGTCTTTGGGACAGTGATCAGAATGCTAAGAATTAGACATTAGGCTATCTGTCTGATGGTACTGCTCTTGACACTAAGATAAGGAAGGATGTAGTGTCTGTGGTCATGTGAACAAATGGAGGAGCAGATTACACCAGGAGCATTGACAATAAAAACTAAGAGTTAAAAACAGTTTGTTAAACATAAAAATGTGTTAAAAGTGGTTTAGGCTGAATGTTCCTGTCAGCAAAGATCTGTTCCTTTGGATAACTTGAGTGTGGTTACAAGTTTGTGTAACTGAAAAAAGCAAAAAAAAAGGCTTTAAATAGCAGTGCACACATCTGTTTGTAATGGCACTCATTTTTCATCCTATTTAAAAGAGTTTGCTGTAAATTGAATATGCATGCAGTCTGGTGTACCCAATCTGCATCTTGTATTTGGGTGTGGAAGGTAGGGGTCACAGTGCTTGCTGCTCTGCGAAACAGAGCTTTGGGGTGAATTCCTCTTTCTGTGGTAATGACAGCTTTCCTTTTATTAATGCAAATTAATCATTTGCTGTCATCTCCTTTCAGATGTCTACTGTTTCTAATTTACATGAGAACATCTAGCCATGTGCTTCCCAGTTATGTGCCTCCTCAGTTAATTACTCAGGTGCTTGGGCAAGGTCCTCCTCAGTTCATTGGACTAAGTCATAGAAAGCTTTTAACTTTGCAATTTTGTTAGCACACAGTAATTTTGTTAAACTATTTTTTTAATGGTTCCTTTTGTGGATTACTGGCATATGTTATGGTAATTTGCTAAAGTGTATTAATACTGTATGTTTTTTCCTGAGGGAAAGTTCTAACTTGCTTTACATAATACAGAACCAAAAACCAATTGTAATAAAACATTGAAAGCAGTTGAATAGATAGTTGTTCTTTATGGTGAGATTTGTTTTCATTAGTGTCTGTTTCCTGAGACAGACCTTGAACTATGAGATCCTGTGTATTCTGGTTATCTGTTTGTCTTTCTCCCGTCCTCCTACATTCAGGATGCTCCTCAGGTTCCCTGGCAGCACTGTGATGATTCTTCCCACCTCACCCTTCCATCTTCACTTAATCTGTTTTTACTGAACCTTGCCATTAACCCGATGCATAGATTAAGCACAATATGTTAACAGCATAGCGTAAAAAAACCCCTCACCATCTCCATGCTAGCTAGCCCTGCTCTTGCTCAAGTGTTGGTTTAGCAATTAAGTTTGTAATTGAGCTGCTTCCTGCCCCCTCACCCCACCCAAGACAAAAGGAAAAAGAAGTTGTCCTTGGGCTAATTCTCTGATTGCTGTGGCTGGCAGGAAGGGCAGAGTGAGAGCAGCTTTGCAGAGGGACCACAGGGTTTTCTCCCTGTGCACTACTGGCTGTACTGTTTTGAACAGGTAGGCACACACCCTCCTCATCCACTACTGTCTTGTTTGAAGGTGCTCTTGGAGAGAGAGGCAGAGTGATGGGCTGTAGCTGGGCATCTCAATAGGCATCCCAGTTTGATCTGCACCTCTCCTGAAACTGGCTTAACAAATCAATGGTTAGAGCACTTTCTTTCCACCAAGTTTTGCTTGATTCCAGACTGTGTGCTTATCTCACTAATGGCTTCAAATATGCTGTGAATACTAAGATCATCGTAGATTTCATCCTCTTGCAAAAAAAGTAAATAGGAGATGCTTAGTGAATGAGGCATTGCTTTCTGGCTGTGTGTGGTGACCCCCAGATGAGTGCCCGCTGTGCCACAGAAGGGGCTGGCTTCCACATATTATTTAATTTCTGTGTTTTGGTTCCACAAGGCAATATGTGGTTGTTTCTGGAGTTATGCTGGGAAGCCCTCAACCCTGACTGCTCCAGAATAGCTTTGTTTTGTACCCAAACAGTTGGTGTACGCATGCCTGTGGGGCGGGAGCGGTGTGCTGCTGGGAACTCTGGAACAACGGGAAATACGGGGAAAACATGTGGGTTTCTTTTTTTTGCATAACTCTCCCTTATTTGTAGAAGTAAATGCTTGCCTCTGTGAGTAGTTTTTGTTTTGGCCATTTTATTTGAAACTATTCTGTCCATTTCTAAGTTGATTTCTATGGGAAAATGTTCATTTTTTGTGAGGAACTGTAAAATGCAGAAGTTACCATATAAGAATGTTTACCCTGTTAAAACATAGGGGAGAGAAAGTGTAGCTCTCTAATGGATTTCAGCCCTTGGAATTAAATTATTACATTTTTGATTTCCTCTCTAGGATCTCAAGTAGCAGGATGGAAGAACTCTAACTGATAGAGACAGAGAACGGGCCCTTGCAACATGGAGAATGTTCCGGTTGATGGGGAACTGGATAGAAATTCAGTGAGTAACTTAAGTGTGCCTTTGTGTAATGAGATGAATGTGAAGATGCTTTTGCAGGGAGAGGGTTAAATGGCTTGAATCTGTTCACTTTTGGTTTGAATTGATACTTTTCTGGTGAATGCATTTGGACTATCATGTAGTATCATGTATCATTTACTAGATTCTCATGGCAAGAGGGCTGAACTTCAAAAAAAATTTGGGATTTTGGATTTGATTTTTGCATTTTGTCTCAGAGTCCCAAAGGAAAAAGGTATTCCTCTCAGTCTAATTGGCACGTTGCTAGTTAGTGACTACGGACAATAGAAAAAATAATGTAGTTCTTGGTGGAATGAGGAGCAGAAAAGACAGAAGGATTGATAATTATATGTTATGAGAGTAATCTGAGGTGTAAGAGTGATAAGCTGTACTGATTATAAAATTTCTGAAGCAGTGAAGCTCTTTCTAAGCACAATTTAAAAACAGGAAAGGCTAGTGGGTACTATTGTGCTTCATCATCATCATAAATGTTGAAATTATTTAAGAGTTTAGTTTTTCCACAAGCTGTGTTATGTAGAAGCACTCTAATAGCTGAAGCAGGAAATGTTTTATAGTTTCCAAAACACTGCCTCCCAAAGGCAAAATAGGATATGTTTTCTGTAACTGAGGTGAAGGTCAAGTTCAACACCTCATTACTGACAAAATTTATTTGTGATAGTCAACTACTACATGGAGCTATTAATTTGATCGAGTATTTTATTACTGTTTTTATCTTAAGTGATGATTTTGGAGACAAACTATTTTGCGGTGCATTAAGAAAATTCTTGGCTTTTTTCTGTAATGAACTAATTCATTGGTTTGCTGCTGGCCCATGCATCTATATCCCAGATGCAGCATAGTATGAGTATCAACTCTCACCTGTGCAGTAGGGTATTTTTATTTTTTAAAAAAATCCTGTCAGTTCAGTTGCTGTGCTCCTTGTTTCCTCAAAATATATAGAAAAGTACCAGTTTAGAAAACACTTCAAAGTAACATAAAATGTGCTACTTTTCTTTTTGTGACATTCCTTCAGAATAGCATGATGTTAAGAAGGTACCTCAAAATGAGTCTCTGTTTTACCAAGACCCTTTTAGAAGAGTGCTAAGTGTAAGGATAGATTGCCTTTCATCCTGTGTGCTTCTGAAGTGTCATCTCACAATAATTTTTTTTTTAACTGATGGTATATTGTAATAGGCTACTCTAAGCATTTCTTGCCAAAATACCAGCTTGTGGGGTAATTGTCTTAACTGCAGTTACAATGTCAAGTTTTCTGTGTTGCACAGAAAGGCGTTAAAAACATTTCTGAAAGCTTATTTGGTAGTCTAATATACTTGGCCTAGTGTATATTGTGAATAAAAGTGAAAATTAAATATTAAACATGTCATATATATTTTAAGAGAGAGTGACCCAGTAATTTTGAAGACCTTCAGTCAATGCAAATGCTGAAACTTCCCAGAAATTTAAATTTTTTAAAATCTTGTTTAAAATTTTTCAGTATTCTAGACTTTTAGGGGCAATCTGTTTGGGTTTTTTCTTTTTAAATTCCATTGTCATGGTAGAATTAATGAAATACACGAGTTGCAATGTACATGAGGAATACTGATCAATGGTTTTCTCCACTTTTAAGTCCTTTGGGATGTGTCTAGGAGATATCTGAAAAAAACTTTTTTTAGAGGTGTCAGCTTTGTAACTTGCTTTTTTGGCTTGTGTGTAAAAGAGGAACAGATGGGGAGATCACAGACCTTAACGCTGTGCTCTTTCCTTTCCAGAATCAGTATAGGCAGAAAAGTCTTGTGTTAAATGCTCTTATTGTCTAATAATTAGGTTGATATGTACTGAATATAAATTTGAAGACAAAGGCCTGTGACAACTCAGCAAACTATTTTTGTAGTCCAGCACCATTAAAACAGTGCAAAGTAAGAGATGCTTTGCTTTGAGTTCTTGAGAGCAGTTTTTGTCTACTTTTCTATAAAATAATAATTTAATCAAGTATCACTGCCCAGATCTTAGAATATTACATGGAAATGTATGGTATAAACTATTGTTTTGTGAAATTATTTTTTTAGTAATTTTTACTCATTTCTAATTTTTGCTAAAACACATATTTAATAAATAATTTGCCTGTAATATAACTCGTACAGTCAGTGTCAGTCCTTGCTACTTAATCCATCAACAGACACAAAAGTACCTCTTTTCCTAGAAGCATTGAGTAGAGGTTCTTCTTATTGATCAGATTTCTGAATTGGGTCAGTGGTCTTGAATTTAAATGGAACTGGATTAATTTTAATGGTTTACACGTATTAGAGATTATCTTCAGCAAGGTGAAAACTCAAACTTGGCTTTAGAATGTTCATGTAGACTATTAAAAATTTAGCTTTATGTTTTGATTGTAGAACTAATAAGTGTTTTTTAAAAACTTTTGTAATATGAGATTCAGACATGCTAGTGTGACGTATGTTTTTTTTTTTTACCCTAATATTCAACAGGAAAAGGATTTTGTTTTTTAGTAGAACTTGGCAGATAAAGTTTAGTAGCAGTTGTTATAAGCTTTATTTCTGAGAAATGAGAGTCTAAAAATAGTGCTTTTTTGAAGCACATGAGCTGCCTTTGTAGAAAAACAGAATTACAGCTGCTGTCTCATGTGATGCTTTATATTGCTGGATTTATATTGCTGGTTTTACTTCTTAGTCAAAAACTTTACTGGGAGGAGGACTAGGCTTTATATATTTTGGTAGCAACGTTTTAAAGTAATTGTGCCTCTATAGAAGTGAAATTGATCACGTAGTGTTGAGAGCCTGTCAAAGGACTTGTTCTGTAATCTGTAATCAGAGTCATCAATTATATAATGTGAAAATAAGGGGAGGCCTCTGGAAATACGTGTTTGTTTCTCTTAATTTTGTATGTTTAGAATAAGAGTTGTGGGTGGTGACGGACAGGAATGTCCTGAGGGCATTCTTTTCAGAGAAAACATTAAAGTAGTAAAACTGTCATGTTTTGTTCCCTTAGTGGTTTGGAACCCCAGTCTGCAGTGACATGGATTGCAGATGATAGAGGTGCAGTAGGCCATTGGAAAATGAAGTGGTCTTTTTGGCCAAAATAGTCTCATTTCACCTTAACATCTTGCACTGATGTTTAGAAATATACATTCTGCAGGTTTTAGGTAAATGCACGGACCAAATACCTCTAATGAAGAGAGGGGATTGACCAGGAACAGAGGGAGTTTGGTGTGTAAACAGAATGTCTGTTGGAGAAGATCAAGGACAGAGTTAGACAGGCTTGTGTTTCAGCCTCTGGCATAGGAGCTGTTTGTACCAGTTCATAGGATTAACCATGCAATGCTAAAATATTTACATGAAAAGCCCCTGCATCATCGTCTCAGGTGACGGGTTGCCCTGCTCTCTGGTGTCATGTTGTGTCTTGGCCAGGGCTGCCTGCGAGGCAGGCAGTGAGACAGGACCTGCCGCGCTGCCTTTTCTCTCCTGTTTGTTCCACACGTAAGTAACGCGCTGCGAGTGAACATCTGGCTGAGCCTCAGGCACTCCTGATCCTCTGTGTCTGTGTACAAGGTATTTTTCCAGTTCCGTTCTCTTGCTTTCCGGCTCCCGGTGACAAATAAAGCAGCCCAGTGCTGAATAGCAGTGCTCCCAGTCCTTCAGTCAGCTGCTGGATCTCTGTACAGTTTCTGCAGGCTGCTTCTTCTCTTGTCAGCTACTATTCTCTTGAATGTAAAATCAGCAGAGGGTAGGACAGTTCCAGTCTGAACATAAATTGTTTCCAAGTCTGCAGTATGTTATCTGTACCTTAAGAATAAACACTTTGCCTTGAAAGCCGTTGAATTCTTGAATATTTTTCATGTACTACTGGTAAGTTCATGGGTTTCACTCTTTGACCTGAATTTAGTCTCTGGCAGGAATAGAAGGTTATTTGCCAAGTGTGCTTATATTTTATTTCAGTTTTTTCTGTTCAATCAAGTCCTGTTCCAGAAAGTGCAGAATTATGAAAGAAGGGTTCCCTCACCTTTCCAATGATGTGTACTGCAGTTGCTGTACATTGATTGCAGTACTTTGCATTTGCACATTGCCCTGTCAATTTACAGTTTAACACCCTTAGGCAGATATGAGGGATAAAAAAAAATGAATCAGTGTTTTGAGATCAGGAGTGCAAGACAAGACTCCTGCTTGCAAAGATTTTGATTATGATTTTTCTTTTTTTACATTTCCTGCTGTTAAGTCCTGATAAGAGAGGCAAGATTGGATCCTATTTAAAGCAGAGCAAGGATTTCTCCACTTTATGGAGCACAAGTTTTTTATTTGGGATATAGAAGATATGTCATGTTTGGATTTACTTTACTTTTAAGGAGGAAATGTTCATGTGGATCAGTATTCTTTTTTCTCCTTTTCTACTATTCACAGATTTCAAAGGTAGTAAATCCTTTAAGACGTAAGTGGAATTTGCCCTGTACGTGTACATGGCTGAGCACAGCAGGATCTCAGCCTTGATTGTGGTCTTGGTTAGCAAGGATTTAAAAAAGATTTCAGATCAAATATCAGAAAGGAGTACAGGCTATTACTGTGCAGTTACCATCCTTTAGTGCCTGTATGTGATGGATTCAGTGGGAGAGAAATTATTTTTTATGCAACTTGGTTCTATGGAAGTACTTAGATATGAAGTATCCTCTTAAATTTAAAACCGCACTGTTTGTCTTGCATCCTGAGCAATTTCAAATGTTACCTGTGTTTGTAGATGAACTGAATGTGTGCCTTCTAAGTTTGTGTTTGTATGCAAAAAGCAGGTAGACTTGGATCTAGCATTTGTAGGTGCTTGCATATTACTGATGGCTTTAAAGGTTTTTTTCCTTCCAAAACACTTTTCTGAAAGTGTAGTGCTTTTGGAAACATTTTGTGTTACTTTAGCTTTCTTCAGAGCTTCAGTCTTTTGAAACCATTCCAGCTTAAAATTTCTTAAAAAATGTTGTGTATCAAGTCATACGAGCACTAAATTGCTGCTGGAGAGTTTCCACTCAGAAGAAGTGGTTGAGGCAGTTGCTGTTTACTAATGATGGCTTCTAATAATGGCTTTTCTATAAGCATATTTGTCAGATTTGTTGCTTCAACTTTTCTGAACTGCTGAGTCTCTGGAGGTCTTGCCTTTGGCACTGAGGTGCATGTTGTATTTTAGTTATGAACTAACACTGTTTTCATTGTCCTCCTTTCCCGCTGCTGCTGCTGCTTTTTGTGCACTTGCTTCTTCCTGGCCTGGATTTTTATGTTTGCTGTTCTTCATTCCTCAATTGTATGGGTACACAGCATCATGGTGAGAACAGAGACTCTCCTGGACCATCAAGTAAGTGACTCCTCTCTCCTACATTATGTTTGCACGTACGTTCATAGTAGTTAGCATATATCTTTGCATATAGTTGCTGGGATAAATACTAGGTTTTCTTCTGTGTCATAATTGGGAAGTTAAAGTGTGATGAAAATTTGCTGTTGGAAAAGTGTATTGCCTGGCATACCACTC
This sequence comes from Corvus kubaryi, assembly GCF_017639235.1. Classification (NCBI taxonomy): domain Eukaryota; kingdom Metazoa; phylum Chordata; class Aves; order Passeriformes; family Corvidae; genus Corvus; species Corvus kubaryi. The sequence continues at coordinate 6,378,878 of NW_024580671.1, forward strand.
ATCCAAATGTCTCCCTACCTTAGCTTTTATTTTTTTAGTGGGAAAAGTTTATTCTTCACCTCTCCCAGTTATGGCCAGGAAAAAAAAAAAAATCTTTTATATTACTTATCTGGAAAAGAAAAAGCTTTTTTTAATCAGTTTGAAATGAAACCTTCAAACGGTATTGTAATATAGATAGTAAAGATACAGCAATAATGGTTCAGAAAGAGTTTTTTATTTTTGAGCTTGTCTGTTTATAGTGCTATGTGTGGTTCACCTGATGTCAATAATTTTACATATTCAGAACTGAAGAGGTGTATATATACTGTAATACTTCAGGGTTGGATCTGATGAGGTGCTAGGGAAAACTTCAGATGTATCTATGTGCTTACACGCAGCCAAAGACTTACTTTAGGTTTGTGGGCATTTGTGTGATAGTATGATTGGCAGGATAATTTTGCCTGGGATTAAGAGTTTGTGTATGTGGGAAAAAGAAAGGTGCAGGCACAAATTGTTTCTTTTTTCTATGAGAAATCTGTGCAGAAGCTGTGGTCTTAGCTGATATGGCTTATTACAGACATTGGAAAACAATGTTGAATTGAATTGCAGCAAACCTCTTCCTGTATATGATGTCCTTGTGCTATTTTCAGTGGTGTAGGCACTTCCACAGGCTCATTATAGAAACAGAGGAAGTATGAATCTGACACTTCAGATATTTTTTTTCAGAGCTTTACCTGAACTAAATTGGCTGTAAAAGACCCCGATTTATGTTTCTTCTAAGGTATGAGTTGTACCAACGAACGTTTATATTAGTAATTTGATGGCCAGTAGGATGAACATGAACAAAGTATGTATTCTCAACTCTCAACAGTTCTGTTGGTATTGAAATGTGCCCTCTAAAGAGTCACAAGGAGGCTTTGATATTTACTATTTGATGTTTCATCTCTAAAATAATGCCTTGTCTTCTCCCTCACCTCAGATGCAAACATCTGAGCATTAGGGTGAGGCATTTTGCAGGAGGGGGGACAACTTCCTCCTAGTGGCTGCTATGGTCTAGATAAATAGTTATGTTCTTAACTAATTTATTTCCATTTGTTTAATACTTTTATAATGCTTTGTATAAAAAGGAGATTTAAAAACTCTCCCGCTAATCATTTTTCAGCTTTGTAGATGGAATTTCTCAAAAACTCACTTGGTTTAAGAAGTTCACCTTGAATCCCCAGGCATGTAAAGTGCTTGCCATGTGGTATTCTGTATTAGGTGATACATAAGCTCTGTTTTGTAGGAAAAGAGCCTTTCTGATAGTGCTAGGAGTTGTTGCAGGACCTAATTGACTCCCAATGAAGGAATATGAATTTAACAGTGAGCTTGAAGCTTGTAGTCCTGTTAGTATGACTGAGTCACCATTGCTGAATGTAGCTCATGCTTCAGTAACACCTGTGTGCAGAGCTTGCTTACACTCCGGGTTACTGGCAAGTGCTGCCTGAGAAGTTATTGCATTGTGACAGCTTAAAGAAACCTTTGGAATTCCCAAAGCTTAAAGCTTACAAAAACATTAGCAGTGCTGCATGCTGCCCATTCACAAACAAGCCTTCTGCACAGGTCACTCAGGAGAGGGTTGCTAGTGCTAGAGCCCATGTTGTCACCTGCTGCAGTGGCATGGGAGCTGGCAGGGGCACCTGAGAAATCCCATCCCTGTGGAAGCTAAGTGGCCAGTGGCTCATCAAAAGGACTTTTCAGCTAGTTGGCTGAAAGTTGGTCTTACTTCAGTGCACTGTACACCTTTAATCTTTAAAACAAGTATAGCTCACTCTCCTTGCAGCGACCCATTTTGTGCAAACCTGGCAAGCAGCTGTTTTCTTACCCCCTTTTTATTTTCGCATACCAAACCTTTTGTGGTACAGTCCCTTCCCAAGACTTCAGCAGCTGCCCAGCTCCCCCCTTTCCTTTGTAGTTGCAGAACAGTAAACAGCTAGTTAGGTACTACAAGAAGAGCAAAATCAGACACTGCTTTGAAATACCGGCCTTCTGGCACTGATAGACTTGAATTCCGAACTGGTAAAATGAGCTTGTTGCCTCCCTTGTCCATTTCCTTACATATTTTTCCTCAGCAGCACTTCACATAGAGTATAGTTTGTCTGGAGCAGAGCTTCAGATGGTTTACCTGATGTAGAAAAATACAGGTGGGTATATTGCAATCCTTGCAGTCTTCATAGAATCATTTAGAATGGAAAACACATTTAAGGATCAACAAGTCCAACTGTTAACCCAGCATTGCCAAGTCCACCACCAGACCACTTCCCCAAGTGCCACATCTACACATCTTTTAAATACCTCCAGGATTGGTGACACTTCCCTGGGAAGCCTGTTCCAATGCTTGAGAACCCCTTTGGTGAAGAAATTTTTCTAATAGCCAGTCTAAACCTCTCATGCCACAACTTGAGCCTGTTTCCTCTTGTCCTGTCACTTGCTATGTGGGAGAAACTACCTTTCAGGTGGTTGTAGAGAGCAATAAGGTCTTCCCTGAATCCCCTTTTCTCCAGGTTAAACAGCCCCAGCTCCCTCAGCCATCCTCATCAGACTTGTGCTCCAGACCCTTCACTATCTTCCTTGCCCTTCTCTGGACACTCAAGCACCTTTTTATTTTTTCATACTGCTTTGTGTTCATTCCAGGTTTTGATGCAAAATGTTTCCACTACTGTAATAATAGTAGTGATAAAGCTAAGAAGGCCTTTGTACTTTGCAGAGTCCATCCAGAGAATAGAACTTGTTTGGTTTGACTCAAATCTTCTGCTGAACTTTTAAGGAAAGCTTGGGAACTCTTAAAACCATCAGTGTTGTAAGTTCCAGTCTTTTCTTTAGTAAATATTGCTTGTTTCCCTCTTTGAACACGTTGTCAGTATATCTGCTTTCACATGACAGGTGTTACAGAGACAGTCATTCTTTGACTATGAAAAAAGGTACAGTTTTGTTGTGTGCAGCTTAAGGAAATGTACAGACTATAAAACAGGATGGCTGGCGAGGTTATCCTAGAAATAGGTAAGAAGACACCAGACAAGTTTTTCAGACTGATGAGGTTCAAGGAGAGTAACTCTTCTGCTTTAAGCCTTTGCCTCGACAGAATTTGTACATGATTTTTATTGCTAAGACTTGTTTCTTGTGATGTATATACAGACATTCATCTTAGCTTTCTGGGATGTTGGTACAGCTTGATCTGGCAAGCTGTTTCATGGGTTGGCTGAGTTGTGGCTAGTTAAACCAAAAGCTATCGCAAAAGTGGTAAAGAAAAGAAGGATTTCAAAAGATAAGCTACAGCTCAATGCTGTATCTGTATTCAGTATCAGCCTTTCCAACCTCATGCTAGTCTTTGTTTTCATCTTCTGCCTCATGTCTTAGACCAGTCTTACTGGCTTCTTTCTGCCATCCTCTCCAAAGCAAATACATGGTTTGAAAATCTCAGTTTCTAGGATGAAATGTTTCGCAAGAGAGAAGTTGAAAACCAGTTTCATAAATAGCAGTGAAGTTCTTAATAGAAATCTATGCACAAGCACATAACATCATTGAATGAGCACCTATTTTGTATTTCAGCAGTGGTAACAAACAGTGATGAACAGCCTATAACTCCAGGAAAAATGAACCAGCACCAGGGGAAAGAGGGTTATTTTACTCCAACCAAAGAGTTACTCCAACCATGTCTCAGTCCAGGAACTGCCCATAGTCATGGTAAGACAAAGTTATTTTTTACAGAGGTTTTAAAGAACTTAGATTCTGACTTTAACTGTTCCAAATACTGGTTCAAAATCACTGCCTTTTACAATAAAGAGGTAAGGAAGAAAGCATATTAAAATTTTGTATGTAATTATTTGTATCTTTATGTGTTAATCTGAAACAGGAAAAAAAGGCATTACGTGATGCACTAGTTTATTAGAGCATGCTATGATTTGTTTGATGGGAGAACAGTCCACGTGATGGTAGATGATTATTTGTGTGTAGTCCTGTAAAACCCACAGTAACATTCTTTTCTCAGTATTTACGTTGTGCCTTTATGCAGCAGTATTGTGATGTACCATAAGTGGAACTTCTGTGTAAAGATACTTCAACAATTCCTTCTACTGAAAGATCCTTCTCTTTAGAAAAAGAAATAAAAAAGTCTCAACACTACTTTTTGCCAGCTTTCAAGTGGTCCCTCTGCCTTGCTATAAACCTGTTGAAAACAAACTCTGTGGATCCATGAGAACTGACTGGATGGAAAGTGAAACTCATTAGTAGACCTGACATGCTGATAGTCTATTCAAGAAACAAAAAAAAACAAGCGATAGTTGCTCTTGTGCTTGTTTGCTTTTGAAACTACTTGTATTTATTGCCTAGGAAATCATTAGACATTTTTCTTGGAGTATTCTTAGTGAAAACTTCAGGCTTTTAAAATTAATATTCTCTCCCCTTTTACTATTGGCAGCCATGCTAGTCATCCATGCTTCCTTTAGTTTTTTTCATGAGCGGTGTTCCTGACATGGTTTTATACTTTTTACTGGTTTTGCTATGAGTTTCCCTAACTCCCATAGCTTGCTTTGTCAAAGTAATGATATTAGTGTTTCAGAGTAACAAAGGCAGTCTCTTAGGTAACTTTGAATCATATTCCTGTTTTCCTATTCAGTACTATTGAGATAAGAAAAAAACTTTGAAACAAAGACAGTTGTTACTGTGCTGAATCTGGTAGTATTTTAGTGTATTTTAAAGTTGCTATGGTAGTATTTTTGGTACTACACACAGTTAGCTCGGATATATTTTCTAATTCCTGGTGTTACCTCACTGGAACAGCACTTGATGTCCTGTGCCTTGTTTCAAGCTTAGTCTGGAAATATTTTCTGTATAATATAAATATAACTTGTTTGTAATTTTTATTATGTTGGAAGAACTTTTGGTTATTTTCTCTCTGTACTGGGTTGTATCCTTTACTAGACAAATGCTGGAGTTATGTAAGTGTATTTGAATATTCTAATAAATTCTTCCTTTTAATATTGCTGTTCCCACTAATTAATAAAGTCAAATTGTTGTGTTTTTTTCAGGGCTTTCACTCATAGGAAAATCATTGAGATGGGCTTGAAAACCGCTAAGACTTGATTGTGTCCTATGTCAAGTTCCTTGCAGATATTAAGTTTTCTTTCCAGATTTTTTTTTTTCATCTGAATATTTCAGGGCTTATGTATGTGGATTTAAGCTGGTTAAATGTATTTGCGCCTTTTTTTGCATCAGTCATCACTGACTTCATTTTCCAGGAGCACTACTAGGAATAAGGCTGTAGTTTCATGAAACAAGAAATTTGGCTTGCATTCAATTTCAGTAGAGAAATGGTACAATGTGGGCTAGGCTTCAGCAACCCACAGTTACTGTCTTGCAGCCTATCGGCAACTTGGGAGGTGATTTTTATGGAGTGGGTTGACCAACATTTGAAAATTGGGTGAATGGTAGTTATTCCTATGGCAAAATTACAGTGCTGGAGAAAATGTGAGCTTATTACATTGGAGAAAAAGAGATGTTGTGGAAGCCTGAAGAATATGAAGTAGAACAGAGTTTAACGTGATGGAGTACTGGAGGCTGACTGTTGTAACTGAAATCCAGTTAACGAAGGTCTTCACAATGTGCCTGTAGCACAGTATAATGAGACAGGGAATGCTTAGATGCAGAATTTGAAGGCATTTACGAGGAACTAAATGGAAATACTTTTAGTCACTGATACCTGAAGTCATCCTTAGGAGATGGGCAATGTAAATAATTCAATATCATGCTAGGCACAGGATAACAGAGAATCAAAATAGAAAAAATGTGTGATACAGTTGACAAAGAGCTGAGTAAAGGTACATAAGGGAGAAGTAACTTAGCATTTGCCTGTGGACAGTTGGAAGTTGTGCAATGCCGTTTGGCCTCTTTTACCTAGGCTATGTTGTTTCCTGCTGCCTGAATAAAAAGTGCCTGTGTTGCAAGGATCTTTGGTATAGAACCTGTAGCTCAAAACCACATGAGTTGGAATGAAACAAAGCTTATGATGGGGCAGTCTCTGGAACAACCAGCACTAACTTTGATGTTAACATGGAGACCACCATGGTGGCTGTCTAGCATCTGTCCAGGGACAGACATGCTCAGTGGCCATTTCTTGGAAAATCTACTGGAACAAGCTTAATTTATGTCTTCTGCTTGTGTTTTAAGTCAGATCCTAATGACAAGTATTACAAATATGGTTAAAACTGCACTAGTCTTAACATGAGGGAGGGGAGGTAAATATTTAACATTATTTTGAGCCACTGACTTCCTATTTGGAACAAAGAGAACTGTGCAATCTGTCATTGTAAAGTTGTAAGTGATACGTATTTTATCATTTTAGGTGCTCCTGTATAAATACTGTGTTTTCATTTGTGATCATAGCTCTGGATTTCAGAAAGCTTCTATTTTCCTGTACTTGGTTTCTTAGTTTAAGACATGTTTTCCTCCTTCCTCATTCCTGTCACTCTTGTGAGATGGAACTTAGTATGTTGTCCAAGACAGAGACGGAAGTCTTCTTCTTGGAGTCCAATGCAGATTTATTTTACAGATGTAGAGTACAGTTTGATCTGGCAGCATTGTCTAGTGATTGTTCAGCCAAAGTCTATTTAAAATGTCACTGTTCTGTATAATCTTTGCATTGTTTTACAAAATATTTTTAAGATCCTTGAAGTTATGCTGTCCTTTATTCTGAGGCTGAAGTATCTTACCTGTGACTGGCATGCGTAGGTGTGGAGGTCGCACTCACTTCCATTGAAAGCTTCAGCAAGGTTTGAAGGAAATGTATTAAAAAAAAGGGATGGTGGAGATTTTTCCTGTATGATATTAAACTGTTTATGTAGAAAGTTTAGTATTTTAGTGGTCAAGTGCTAACTTGGCCATATATAGCATGATCCTGAGATGGGCTTTAATTTTAATTTTTGTGGATTTAATTTATTCCTGCCTTGCCCATCAAGTAGTTAACTAGAGCGTCAGAGTAGGCCAGTCCTGATCATAATGCTAAAACTAGTGTGTCTTGAACATACTAAATGATTATACTATGTTTTTTGCTCAATATTTTATTTAATGTCAGACTTGGAATAGGACCTAAATAATTCAGTAGCCTTTTGATGGAAACTTTAATGAGCTTGGGGAGTTAGCTTTATCTGTTAAGCTTTGTTTATGTTTGTGGGATGGTGTGTCTTTAGGCTTTAGTGGGCAGCATGGCCTCAACAACTCACCAAGACCATATTTTTTTAAGTGTAGTGCATATAGATGTTAGTACTGCTAAATCATCTTTCAGTTCTAGCAGCTGACACACAGATAGTATGATGGTAATTTAGCTCATTTTCTGTGTTTGCATTCAGTGGTTAAAAATGTTATTAACTATTAACGAACAAACAACTAAACTTCTATCAAGATTATTTTTGGAATTTTTTCTTTTTAGCCTAGTGTGTGACCAAAAGGAATAACTGACAAAATTATTTTATTGCAGTTTAAAAATTAACATTAAAAATATCAAGTACAAGACTGCATTTTCAAAAGTTGTAGAGCAGGACTCTGCTTGCTGATGTCATCTATTTATGTCGAATTATCCCTGGTAAATTGGATTATTGTAAATCTTATTAACTCAGGCATACTGATTTATGTCTTTGATAAAATGAATCAATGCAGAAATAGTGATCACATTAAATTTATGAAAAAACTCAGTCTCCTTATAAATGATTAATATTTTTAACTTACTGATATTTTCTTAAAACATATTTCAAACTTCTATGAAGACAGCATAGGTGCTTAAATAGCAGTATTTGTGGTAAATAGTATTATTTAAAATTCTGTAATAGAATCCTTGAAAATGTCAGACTTTTCTGTATTTTTCCTGCCTTTATTCAAACAGCAGTGAGATGCAGATGAGGTTAATATGTGAGCATGTTCTTCTGGGACGTGTGTGCCCAGAAGGAGCCTGACATGAGATAAGAAACAGGATCTGCCGTTCTTTTCCAGCAGAGGAGTAGTAGTTGTTCATTCAGTTTGCAATACGATAAAAATGTATCGTGTTACGTGACTGAGAAACAGAAGTGACTTAGGTGCAGGCAGGTGGGTTGACAGTGGAAACAAAATTACATGTCTGCCAGTGATGATGACCTTCAATTGGAAGGAGGAGGTGAAGCTGGTTTTGGGGAAGAGTGAGGCCATTTTGGCTGTGCTGAGCTTGTACTTTAAACAACTCCAGAGGAAGCATTTAAAGGATATGCTAGTGCTAGGGTTTTAATCCACAGGATGCTGCATTTTTTGAGAAAATACAAATTTTTGTATGCGAGTAAAGGTGGAAAGCGAAGAATAGGCATTTTCAAACAGGAGGTCCTAAAGAACAGTTATTAGCTGGGATGAGATGCCTTTGGAGCCTTAATGACCCAGAAAATACCAGACTCAGATATTACTGGCTGTGTACCCAAGGCAACTAACAAGTTAAAGTTGGTTTGTTGTTGACCTGTGCAACTTGCAGCTTTTAAAAAACCCATTTGTTTCAGTTGTTTGGCTCAGTTGACAGCAGGAACACAATTTGTTTCACTGGGCAATAAGAAAGGTCTGGAGCTCCTGACTCATCATCCCTGTTCTGGATTCCTGGTGGTCAGTGTGCAAGAAGCCCCAGAGATACAGCAGTGCATCTCCTCTTAAACAGCCGTCAGTGAAGACAGATTACTGAGGACCAAGAGAAGGAAAGATACAGCCCTGTGGCAGTGAACTCGAAGCCTTTTCAAAGCATTAGCAACTCTACCTGAGACAGGCATTTGGCTGTGGTGCTCTGGGCACGTTTCTGCCAAGAGGTCACAAGAGCCTGTTCTTTCATACAAATGCATGAAACTGGAGCCAGAGCAGAGAGGAACTGCCTTGGAGCTAGGGAGAGAAATGTCGCTGCCCATAATTACAACAGCAGATGGAGGCATCGAGCACAGGCAAGGCTGTAACTCCTCTGGGAGTTGATCACTGCTTAAATTCCAGTTTGTGCTGTTACTTTTTTTTCCAACCAGTGCTTTCAGTGTATTAATAATTCTTTTTGATAATAGTATTTGGCTTGCAGATGGCAAAATCTTGCCAGTCTGTCTGGTTCCAGACCAAGCTGTTTTCCTGTATAGTTGGGTTATATTTAATCTTTAATAGTGATTTCTGTTTTTCTTTTCACATTTTCTATGAGTTTACTCTCTATATCTAGACAGACTGAGTTATGGAAGTAACTTCATGCCGTCTCCTGTTTCCCTCTATCTTTTCTTTGAATAGAGAAGCTGAAGAAAGGCGAAATAATTTATTATCTTGACACAGTAAGAACAATTTATTACTAAGCGTATCACACTTTGTTACTTCGCTTCATCTTCCCATAAGTCTGTTTCATTGTCTCCCTGCTAAAGAAGAAAGGCCTACTTGAGGCTCTCCAAAAAGCTTTTTTTAAATACTTCCATATTAACAGTAAGTGTTACTTCTGAAGTAAGGCACCTTCTCTGCAGAGTAAATGCATTTAACGTCTTAGAAAAATGTTAACACTTTCGCTTTCTCCTTCTGCATAAGAATTCTTTCTAAAACCTTGCAAGCCCTCATGCTTGGAGACTCTTGGTCTTTCTTGCTATTTTATTAGGAGGTGTTTTAGTTTGTCTTGCTTTGCTTTTGATGATGAGGAAGTATTCTGTAATCAACAGTGTGCAGGAGCTGTGGGCACTGGTTGTTCTTTAGGTGGTATTGAATTAGTGTTGGTTGTCCTGCTGCAGGGACCTGAGCCCAAGAACACAGGGGGTCACTTTTTAGTTTTTTGATGGAGTGTGGAGGTGAAGCCCCAGTTCCACAAAACTGTGTAACTTACTTGGAGTAGCTTTAGTGATGCTTGTCTTGAATGGGATATGAGTGAGGCTCTGGTCACAGTAGGAGGAAGGAGCTTTGAGCCTTAAATAATCTGATCTTAGTCTGTGTTGTAAGACTGAGTTTCTTGTAAAATGTTTTAAGTTCTGCTGTGTGTGATTAGTTTCCTGAATACATTATCCTGACCTCCTGCTTTCTTACTGTAATGCATACTCTGGCACATTCCTCTCTGCAAGTCATTGTGTGTTTATTAAAACTTGCCATTTCTGAAATGCTACTCCACCCAGTATTTGTGGCTTGGGTAAATTGCATATACTCCTTTCTGTGTGGGTTATAGCTTTATGAAAGCGTGGTACTGGGTTTAAAAGGCACAGCAGGACTGATTGCTGTGAAACATCTCAAGCAAGTCCTCTTTCTCCATGACAGTCTCTGCAGGACAGGCCTACTTGAACCGGAGCTGTGACCTTGAGAATTTCATAAGGGCTGAGATGACAATGTTGAAACCTGAGCAGTGAGCAAGGCTATTTACTCCGTGTGGGAGGAGCTGAGCAGGCTGTTAGCAAGTGAGGAGGTGCAGCCAAGTACAGTTGCCAGCAGTGCATGGGGAGCCTTGGTGGTCATTCATCACCACTCTCAGGCTTGCCTCTGGAATTACTCCTCAGCTAAACTTCACTGGAGCTGGAAATACCAGAGAACAGAAGAATACTTGGTGAAAGAAATTTGCCTCTCTAAACTACTCTCCAACTTGTAGCCTCATGGTTTAGGTATAATTTTTTTCTGAATCAAATATCAGTGCTGAAGGCAAGTATATCTTTAATACCCTTCTTATTAAATAGGAGAAAACCACTTTTACTTCAACTCCACATATGAAAATCAGGTGTTGGATAAAACCTTTTTAGGTATGATAGTCTAGCTGCTTTCCTTTTTTGTTTTCTGCATGCTGCAAAGAGCGTGTTTGTACTGCATGTAGAGAATTATTTATGACATTTTCATGGACTGGGGGAGAATTCTACTGGAAAAGGTAGCGATGTTGAAATGTCAGGGCAAATTACTGTCAAAATTGCAGGGCAAGTCTAAAAAGCCTCTGTCTTCCTCTACTACACCAACCTGTCCTTCCTCCTTCTTTTCTCTCTAGCTTTCACAGAATTTGGTTTTAAGAATATTTTGGCTTTTCCTTGGGTACCTTTAAGGAGAAAAGGGTTATTTTTTTAAAATTTGCATCACTAGACATACTCTTTGGTTGTATTACTGCATCAGTATCAGTTTGTAGAATGTGTTTGTTATTCTAAACTTCTAAAATCTCTATAAAAAGGATTATTATAGTTACAGTTCCTCATTTGGGTCGTCCAGATTTGATTTGAGTTCAATTTCATGGAATTAATACCTGTACAATTTAGAGAGGTCTTTTTTTGTTAAGACCTCTGTTTTGTGGTTTTTTTAGATGTAGATATTTTTCCACTGGTGAAATGTTTTAAAGCTAAAACCAGACTTTGTCAAAAGTGTTCACAAATGGTTAGAACTCTAGGTATCTTCTATTTGACTTTGTTTTGTACACTGAGATTTACATTTTGCTCCAGTCAATATCCTGGAAGAATGTCTTAAGCATGGGATTATGATTAGTTTTCAGCTAGTATTTACTACTGAAGAAGCCCAGATTTAATATCTGGGAAGAATATGTGAGAAATACGTTCTGGCCTTTAGAAAAATGTATACATTAAATAAGTTTTTTCTCCTCTAAAGAGATGCTCAACAGATTGAGAATGAATTCTTCCCCTTTGTTCCCTCTTAACCTCCTGCCCTGAGATACATGAACTAAGTATTTCAGTTGTGTAGGGATTTTTGTCTTCCTACTGATAAAGGTATTTTATAAAACAGAGAAACCAGGAAACTTTTTTTCTCTTTCAGTGGCATACTTAGTCTACTGCCTCCTATCATGACTTTTCATAAATTTTTTTATGAAAATACTCACATATTCATGCGCAGATACACTGTGTCATGCCCCTGATGCCTTTGGGCTAAAGTGCAGATACTTTCCTGTTTATGCAGGCTTTTCTGCCATGTCTCACTTACGGAGTTGGACTTGGCTGTAGTTCTATTTGTGAGTATCTGAAACAGTGTAAATTTCTAAGCTGTGTATGAGAGTGCACTTTCTAAGTATGTCAATTATTAAAGCCCTGGAAGCTAGTATCAAAAGTCTAGAAGGCTGCCTGGGACATTAGTCTAAGATCACGATGTCTGATTTCATCAGTACATGGACCTTTTCTGTCTGAATTTATTTTCAGAAAAAAGAGAAGAAGAAAAAGGATTTATGGTGTTTTTTAGTCTTTGAGGGGTAGGGAGTGAGCAGATGAAGGAGGAAGCTTAAATTAGGTTTTTTCTTTTCCTCCTCTGTTGTGGTGGTGAGACAGAGTCATATTTTGGTAAAAGGCTCAGAGCCTGCCTCTCCTGGGTTGCTGTTGAGTTAAAGCAGAAGGTGCTTAGAATACCTGGATAACAGCTTCCTTGACTGGAGAGAGCCTCAGAGAGGGGAAACGTAACGTTATCCATATTGAAATTCTTAATTTTATCTATCCAGAGAGTTCGCTTTCAGTTCTAAATGGAGAAAAGGGCATAGGAAGGAGAAAGAGGTATTTTAATCTGTTCCTGTTTACAGTTTGGCTACATGAGCAGTGTCAAGGGACCTGCGAGGGCATGAAGAGGAGTCAGGGAAAGGCCTTCAGGATTATGTTGTTTCCTGAAACCCCTGGAAGTGTAGGCACTTTTTTTTTTAGTAATGTGAACATAAGGTGGCAGAGAAGACTCAGTTGTGAAACGAGCTGCTGGGCTGGCGGGCATGGTCAGGCATGGAGGCAGATGCAGACCAAGGGATGTGCAGGTGTCTGATGGAGGAGCCGCCCCTCCCATTAGTCTGTGTGACCCAGCCATTCCTGTACAAGACATGGAAACGGCCAGATACCAGTGTCAGCAGAGCTCTGGGCAGGGTCACAGCCCTGACTCTGAAAGAGGAGATAACAGCCCCATTCATTAACTGGGCAAGGTAGGTCTGTAATGAGAGGATACAGTTCCTTCTGTGTGTAAGGGGAGTTCTACTGCAGCTTTCTCTTGATTTTAGTTAGAATAAAAAAAAAAGAAAATGCATATTCTGAATAGCTTTGGACCAAGGTATTTGCTCTGTTTTGTAGTTAAGACAGGTTTGGAGAGGTGATATGGAGCTGTGTTTATTAAAACAAAACCAAAATCAAACAGAAAAAAAGGTAGTGTTCTCCCTCCTTTAATTTCCTCCTCACTGCCCCCCCATTCCACTCCTTTAGTTTTTTAGCTGCTCTTTCTGTTCCTTCTGGGACATTTGGACAAGGACTGCTTCAGCTGAAAGAAGTGTGAGACACAGGGCTGGGTAAATGGAGACAGGCCTGAATACATGATGCTCATCCAGTTTTTCCTACTCCCTGTGCTTAAGTGTTTTTCATGCAGCATATAATGGTTTCTATTGATGGCTATCCATGCCTCATATTTGTTTTTATCTGGTACATCTTTTTACCTTGTCATATACTGGGAAGTTAACTACACTTCTTTGTATAAGGGGATGGAGTAAATAATATTATTTGAGGATTAACCACATTGATGCTACTATTGATTTAATTTATGGCATGTGTTTCACTTTGTAAGAGAAGGAGACCTCTAGTATGGAGTCAGGTAGAACTCTAGTTCTTATTTTCAAGCCAGTTCTTGGTGTCCTGTTTTTTTAGCAGAGAAGGTTTCAAAACCTGTTTCATCAATCATAAGATGTGGGGAAAATGGGACCCACAGAGAAACACCAAATGGGAAGGAAGTTCCACATATGGAAGAGGGTGGCTGTGCATGCTAGTCATTGTGGCAAAGAGGCTGCTGATGTAACCAGCAGTGGATAAAGGAGGTTAGGGAGAGATTATTTGACTTTATTCTGGTAGCTGCCAGCAGGAGGAGTTTGGATCAGCGGATTTCTAGTCTTGAAGCACAATTTACTGGAATCTTTTTTATGTTTAAAATTTAAGTTGGTCCATTAAAGTGTTTTATTCCTTGAATAAAATATTTGGGGCATTAATAATAAAAAGCCTTTTTGTGGAGATTATTTAGGGCAGCTCTTCCAGGAGTCAGGCTGGTTTGTATATATAAATATGGGAGAGTTTTGAGAAGAAAAAGCAATTGCCTCACCTTTTAAATAAAAATAAGAAGTGAAGTTGTAGAGGCCATGGCAGTCAGTTGACAAAAGCTAGTTAGGTAAGTGCCTGAACAGGAAAGTTTGACTTGGCTGCATAATGCAAATGATTGGCTCCCTTTTCAGATTCCCGTAGTGTACCACAGTATCAAACAGGGAAGCCACATAGCTCATGAGTTGTCTGTTGTGCGATATAAATTTGGGACTTGAAAGACTAACAGGAACTTGATTTAAGGAGTCCTTAAAAGATAAGTACCATTTTTGTGTGCTTCAAAACTGAGAGGTAAAAAATGAGATGTGGTGTGTTTCCCAGAAAAAAGGAGCTGAAGCAAAGCCATTGCACTTTAAGCATCCTAAGGGCTTTGATGAGAGAAGTATTGCTTGGCTTGCTGCTGATTTGGCAGCCTCTGTCTCTTCACTGCATGTTTCATGTGCGCCCTTCGTTTGTTTCTTTTTTTTCCTCTTTTGTATCTTACTCATCAGAATGTGAGGTAAAAGGCTGCTACCGCAACACTCTTGTTCCAAGCAGCTTATGCTAGCCAGCTTTCCCAGAGAACATAATCCTTACACAAACACCTTAACTCATGAAGGAAGAAGGTCCAGTGCGACGTAGGTTTTCTTCATGCGCTGGGATTTCTTCTGTGTTTTCTCCACGAGCTGATGGCCGAAGGCTTGTCCGGAATGCTTCATTTGGCGGATATAACGAGCTCTCTCCTGCTTTACCAGGTTTGTTTCAGTCTTGCATTCCTTAAAATGAACAGAAGCGAATAAAATTTTCACCTCAAAGTTTTAAGCTTGAATGAAAATAATGTACTGAGATGTTGGTAGAAATCGGAAAGAGTACTGCTTGTATGCATTTAGATAACAGCTCTTTGTAGTGGCAAGATTTGCAGACAGGCAAACGAGTAAGTTAGCTTTTACACTGCCACAAATCTCACTTTAAAATGCATTGGTGGATTTGAGACTGACTGGAATGTTTGATTTGGTTGTTTGGGCTTTTAGGACTGAGGTTCTGTGATGTGGTTTATAAATGCCTTCCTTTCTTGTACTTTCCACTGCCCCCCCTCCTCCACCACACACACACATAATGGATCTGCTTTAAAATTGTAAGGTACAGCAGAAGGTTTTCATTTAGCTGTAACTACTGGAAAATCTGCAGGCTGGTCATCAAGGGTTTGACATAAAATGACAAGACAGAAAATGAGGGCTAAAACATAGCCTTGCTAAACTCTGTAGTGCAAGATTTGGATTTCAATCTCCTTTTGCTCAGATACGTTGTTTCCTGAAAATCAGTACTGGAATATTGAAATGGATTGGTAGAGTTTCATTGTTCCTAATGTGCTCTTCTGATGCAGGTACCTGAATTTCAGCAGTTTATTTCAGAAAGCCTTAGTGCTTGAAAATGTGTTACAAGGTCACCCATTCCTGAAAGGGGACATAGTACAAATTGTGCATTCTTTCCAGGATTGCTCTGGGTATGTGATTGGTCTTGTGTGTGTGCACAGATGCACTTTATTGTGTAGTCGTACCCCACACCACAGGGCCAGGATGCTGCAGGGGGAAGGAAAGGGGGGAATAAAATAGTTTTCACTTTCTATTGCATGTCTCCTGGAGCATGGCTCACTGCATTTGTAAGCCCTGGTTCTGAAGCCCTGGAGCAGAGTTGGGTGCAGAGCATGGGGGAAGTTGCAGACTGGCGATTAGGGGGTCTCTGCAGACACTGTCTCTTAGTAAACTTGTTTTATCCTGGAATGTTTCCTTTTACTCTGCTCGGGAAATGATTAGCCTTCTACCAAGAATCTAACACTGAGTTTTATTCAAGCTGCTTACAGAATAAAAGATCTCAAAGCTTGAAAGCATGGGGTTGGCAACTAGACAGATGCTTCCTACCTTTAAAATAAATGTGTAGTCTGGTAATTAGTGAAAACAAAAGGGTTTCATTTTGTATTTGCTTCCTTTTTATATAGAATTCTGCAATTAAAGCTGATCACTGTTCATAAGCAGACAATAAATGACTACTTAAAATGCAGAATAAATGGAAAGAGGTTTTTAATGAAAAAATTCAATAGTGTACATAGAATTAAAAAATGCTTTCTCTTTTGAAGTCTTCCATTATATCTGAAGAATTTAAACATTCCTAACATGCTTAATAAACATTCTTTATGTACTCTTTCAGATTGGCTTAAGTAAAGAGTAATTGTCTAAAAGATACTCATATGTAGTTACAGTGATGACAGTCTTTGGTTAGGTTTTTTTATTTTATATGTGCTTGCAAAAGAAAACACGACTGTGAGAAAACACATAAAAGGAGTTGCTTACTTTTTTGATTACTTCACTTTTAAAGTCCATGGAGGAATCTGAATTAGTTAATATGAAATTGTAGTCTTAAATCTGGTTGTCAAGAAGCTTTTGAAAGCCAGTCAGTTAAAAAGACTACTGTTCCCTGTGTTCAATTCTTTTAAAAGATTTTTTTCCCAATGTGTTTATTGTATAGCACCAGTATTGACAACTCCCACTAAGTACAGCTCATACTTCTTCCAGAAACATTTTCCAGCTCAATTATTTGTTCCTCAAAACTGCACATGCACACCAGTAATCAAATCAGGCTGTTCCTTTCTTTTCACTTGGAAGTCAGTAATATTGTTGCTTGGATTGCTGTTTGTGATCTTTTCCTGCATTGCATTGCTTTTTTGCTGGTTTTTTCTGTATGTTTCAAAAAGAGCCTCCAGTGGATAGTAATTATTTCTTTTATGGATAAAATAGATCTGACATTAAAATGTAACCATGTTTATTTTCTGATGTATTTTTCTCATGTATCGTAATTGCAAATGGCATTTATTGAGAGGCACAAAGCCAGTATTTGAGATGAAAGAGTTATGTGGTAGGTTTTGTTTTTTCCCTTCCTTCAAAACTGATTGAAGGGACAGATTGTGGGTGCAACTTTAAAAAATACATGTTATGCTTGAAAATTGAAATCTATTACCTTGACAGTTTTGTTTGAAACTGTACCCTGCCACAGTCTTTATCCTAAATAGTCTCTAATCTTGGAGTGTACATAGCCTTGTTTTTTGTCAACAGTGTTTTGAAGAGGTTTTTGTTTGGTTTTTTTTTTTGGATTGTCTACATAATCTGTCTCAATCTCTAAAGCAGCACTGTTTGACTTTGTTTCATCGGCCTCTTGTATACAGTGGTTCTAGTTCCTCTGTCAGGCTCTTATATCTGTCTGAAAGCTCCTAATGAGTTTAATGTAGATTTTCACCTGCAAGTTTTGGAAGAACATGCTGAGGGAGTGCTCACAGTAGGAGCGCACTAATGGACAGTTTCCCGTGGCTTCTAAGGTCATACCATGAACTGTGGCTGACTGCACTGGCATTGGGATCACCTTTCAGAGCCCATGGGACCTGTGCTGTTAAGATAAGGAAGGTCACACTGGGAGAAAGTCTGTTAAGATGTGGTGTTGCTTTGAACACAATTGCTGATGCTCAAAACTGCTTTAGAGAGTACAGCAGTGGCACTGCTAACGTTAAAGGTTGCTTTCAGGATTGCAGGTAGAAAATGATACATAAATTCAAAGGATGCAATAGAGAGGAAATTACAGAAAGGGACTGTTCAACACCTGAATTTCCACATTGTAAAATGTGAGCTCAGGTTATTTCGTTAAAGAGCTGCTAATTGAGTTACAAGATGGGAAAGAACAAGTAAGCTAAAATATTAAGTCCCAAACCACTGCTGATAAACACTGAAAAACTAGAAACACTTTCTTTATATTACCCCCTGCTTCTATCCTTTTGTGCCCTGGCAATCTCTGCTCCAGACAGCTGTCTGTATTGTGAGCTTATCCCTCTACAGAGAGGGAGGTTACAAGTAGGATGGTGGGGGATGCAAAGCTGAAAAACTGGGTTTCCTCACAGACCGAGATGGGGCAGTGCAAGGTGTTCCAGCAGGTGCAGCACCCTGACTTGGCTTTGCTGATGAAGCCCTGAGAGAGCCCTTTTCTGTGCATGTGGGGGAGGGAGGGAGCAGTTGGTGTGGTGGTATGCTCATGAATCACCTGGCACGCACACCTCTCCAGCTCGAGACACTGAAAGCAAGGAGATGAAATTCATGGAAATGCCACTGAACTTTGGTCTTCATGTCCAGTTCTCTGTGACAGAATAGTTCTTTCTGGTCATTTCGTCTTGGTGATACTGATGCAAAGCTTGTTTGTGAAAATAAAAAATGTATGTCTGTTAGATAAGGGCATGTAAAGTTCTTAAAATTGTTGTGCTTTAGAAAGCAAGCTTTGAATAATAGCTTCTTTCCGTAAGAACAATCCTGACTTAGCACTTCCTTGCTGATTTCCCTCACTAAGCCTTCTGTATGTGCCATTAAATAAATAAAAATGGCAAAGTCGTTAGAAAATGCCTGCATTGCATTTTCAATGGGACTTGATGCCTTTTGAGGAATTTCTTTGGGTGGTGCTGGATGAGGTCTGTTATGGTCCTGGGGTGTGTTTGACTGCCTAAGGCTGGCATCGAATCCAGTGACTTCTCAGTGAGCTAAGGCAAGTGTAGCCTCTGAGGCTTTAAACAGCCTTTGTTTTGTTTCATGCCTGATAACTAATGCTATAGCAAATGTGCTTTTGCATTTGGTATTATCCAGGAAATGTGGCTTCTGGTGTCTGGATTTTTTATGGATTCCTTTGTACTACACATCTGCCTGTCAAGGTACTTCTTCCCTGTTGTTAAATGGTCTTCTGTGTTACAGGTTTTCATTAGCTGAACAAACCTGTTGCAGGTGTGTGTTGGAAGAATTTCAAAATTAAGGATTTAGTGAACTGTGCCCAGGTGGGGCTTCTATGAAGATGTGTAAAAGTTGTTTGTAAAGGCATGTAGGACTTCCTTTTATTTATGTGAACATAGAATGAGATATTGTACTGCAGTATATAATTTTTTAAAATCTGATCTTGAAAAATAATATCTGCACAAAAATAATAAATACAAAGGGAGAAAAAAAACGGAAAAAACTGATTACCAGATCAAAACCAAGAGGAATCTCAAGATTTCTCGTGTAACCTGGAGATCAACCTAATGCCTCTTTAACTCCATGAATCTTCCCAAGATGTGTAATTGTGACAAATGAATCAGTTCGGTCTTAAAGTTTCTATGTATCATAAGTTGTGGAAGGGGGAAGATAATAATTAGAAAAAAAAAAAATTCCTACAATGGACAAACTACCCAACAGCACTGCTACCGAAAGTTAGAAATTCTTCCAAAGCTCATAGTTTCCCCGCACATACACACATTCCCCTGAAGAATGTGAAATCAAGGAGCTGCCCTGGTAAGTCTTCTCATTTCGGGGATCAGAATACCGACTTGTGTTCCAAAGTCGGGACCATGCCCGGAGGGACGCTCTGAAGCTCTGGTGGTGTCGGTGGGTGCAGCGTGCCCGGCTGGTGCCGTGTCCGGGGCGGTGGCCGTGGGTGCCAGGTGTCCTTGCTGGTGCAATGCCCTCTCGTGGGCACAGCTCTCAGACACCCCCAGCTTCTGAGACCAGGCTTCTCAGCTGCCTGGGCTGTTCGGATATCCATGTATGACTGCATGGTTTAATCTGCCTTCTCTCTGAAGGGCGAGTAAACGATGGCATGCTGACTTACACAGATAAATGCATTGTGCAATTTTTGTTATTCCTGTTTACAAAAGCTGTATGCTGCCACCACCCTATTCAAATAAAATGGATCAGCGAGTGAGATGTTGTGTCTTGTAAGCAGAGTAGGCGATTTTTTGCGAGAGGGTGCCAGGTTTTCAGTCTATGTTCTGTGGCACATAGCAGCTGTGTGTCAGCACCCATACCAGTTGTGTCCCTGTTTTCCATTGTCACACATACACAGACTTACTTTGCTTTACTGGGGAGGTGTGGGGTTTGTCACAGAAGAAAAACATGGGATTTTGATAACTGTTTTAATATAAAGCCTTGTAGTTATGCTTCTTCAGTGTCAAGTCGGAAGTATAAATTCAAGGCTAATGTAAGGAACTTTTTCCATTTTCTTGCAAAAAAATTCTGACTGGTGATTTTTCATCAGATTTGCTTTCATGTAGCTGGTATTTAACAATTACCTAGCTACAGAAATGAACAAATAAAAAAAGGCTTTATTTAGTACTCTTCTCTGTGCCTGCATGTATGCAGGTAGGGGAGAATGAGAAAATAAAAGGACAAAAGTTGGCACATTGTATTTACAATTCATCAGGTGATTGGATCAGGTGTGGCATTTTCCAAATACCAGTGGACTGTTCTTGCCTCTTAGTGGGTATTAAATTAGTGTATATTGTAGTAGCTAGTGTTTTCAACTGATGAGACAGATTGGTATGTATATGTTATTTGGAAATCCAATTTACTTGTACTTTTTAATGCTAAACACATAGGTAAGTTTATTTCAAAGGCTAGCTCATGTAAATTGTTAATGAATTTAAATTATTTGCATAATGCTGTTTTTTTTCTTTAAGGTTTTGACAAAGGGAAGGATGAAGCATCACAAAGTAAAGAGGATGTGGCATATTCTATGTCAAAAAGCAAGGTAAGGAAAACAACTTCTTAACCAGGCTTAAAAATGTTGGTGTATAAAGGAGTAAGCATTTTTAATTAAAGGCAAATGTATTTAACTTTTGTTGTAGATAATCTTGAAGATTACTCTTCAGATTCAGCAATAGATAAAGATTAAAGGGAATTTCTTAATATAGTTCCCAGGATGACATCACATGCAAATGTGTGGTTCAAAGTAGTGAAAATTAAATATGGAGTCTTCTTGCTGTTGTCTTGGAGTGGGATGTTCCCTTGCCATAGATTTTAAATTACCTTGCCATAGAGTTTGAAGGCTCTAATTTACCCAGCTGTATGGTTTTGTGTTTTCTGCTAGGATGTCCACTGTCTTTTTACAGAGGCAGATGTGGTAGCAAACACTTAAACAGAGTGTCAGGGTGCAGCTGGTGTGGGTTGCTCTGGAAGGTGAGGACCAGATCTTGAGCACAGCTAGCTCCCAGGGGAAAGGGGGGAATTCCTGATTTTTTGCTGCTTTTGTGCACGGCTGTTCCCACAGCACTCTGCCCTGGGCACAGGCAGCCACACCCCTTGGAGATACCGTTTGCACTCAAGGTCTTGACACAAATTTTTCTGTGATATTTGCCATAGCAGAGCTGTAAAGAGAAACATTAGAAAGATATTGAAGGAAAACGAAGAGACGTAAAGATTATAGTAGCATTTCCCAGCTTACATGGTGTCATTGAAATTGCAGCGGGATAAGCAGTTTCGTTTCTGCAGCTGATGCTGCAGTTTTGTGGTGTGTAGCTAAGTGTTTCAAACTGCTGATGTCCTACATGTGACTTGGAATCACGAAACTTTGTATCTTTTTGCTTCAGTGCATCCTAGAGCCTCACTTGTCAGGGATATCAAGGAAGTGTACTTCACCATCCAGCTTTCTTCTGATCAAAATGTTGGTCCAGAAACGTCAAAATCAGTTTGACTTTGAAATCAAGTTAATATGATCTCTTCTGACTTGAATTTATTCCAGACTCTCAAGAATCATTTATCTTTGACTATCCAATTCCTTTTTCCTTTCCCTTATATTTTTCTTGGTTCTTGTCTTTCCAGGATCTTAAGTCTTTGTGTTCTTTGCTATTACTTTTTTTGTGTCTTTCTTTTGAAAATGAGACCAAGATTCCTAATTCTGTTAATACATGCTTTTTTTCACCCATTTTTTTAAATTGCTGCATGTGGGCTCTGATTATACTAGTGGAAGTGAAATAGCAGCCCTTCTTCCTAAGAGAGAACGGAAAAGCAGTGATGGGACTTGCCTGGAATCTGGTACTGAATGTACTTTGCTGAGAGTTACAGCAGGTTCTCTTAAAGTGTTTTATTCTAAATTTTTTATCCCATTTGCTATGTGTAGATGTAACAGTGAGAAGGTTACTGGCTTAAAAATATGCACTGACCTGTCTCAAAACACTGAATAGGTAAATCTAGACCTTTATTCAGTGTCATATTACTGAGATTTAAAACTGAGACAATGAGAAAAGGAGTTTTTGTAGCCTGTGAAACTTCCTGGTTTGGGGCTTTTAAATGCGTGACCTTTAGATTGCCTTAGCTTTCTGTTAGTGAGCAACTAGAATATTTTTTAATGTTTTGCTTAAGTTGCTCCATTATAGCTTGCATAATGAATTCATTACCTCTTCTTATGTGACAGTGATAAGCATTTCTCCCCTCTTCTGTTGTTACATTTAAGGTACTGTATTTCCTTTAAATTCTAGAGAGAGGAATTTAATTTCAAGTTGTATGCTTATCTTAAGGCTAAATTTTGAGTGTCAATAACATACCTTTATTGCAAAATAAAGAGGTTTCCTTCAGTTTTCCAAGACAGATACAGAAGTTAAAGAAAATTTACTTATCATTAAACCTGTTTTGAGCTAAAATTACTTTTTGTCAGTTATTGCACATATCTTTTTTACAGTAGCTAAGTAGACTCCTGTAAAGTCTTAGTTCTGAATAAAAGATGTAAAATAGAATCCAGGTTAAATTGTTCGGTACAGCTTGTGAATCTTTGTGTTTTGTTTCCTTTGTTTGAGCAGCTTGTGAGTTAAGAGAGTGCTCAAGTGCACCGTTTTTACTATTGCAGTAAGTTTTCCTCAAAGCTTGCGTATTTTTGACTGTCATTTTAAAGTATTCCAAAATACAAATTCAGTGAATAGACTTTGCACTGTAGTTTGAGATTTGAAATGTGGAACATCTTGAGGGTTAGTTTTAATAAAATGTCTTTGAATTTGAATTGAATACACAGTTTAGAATGTTACGCTGATTTTTTTTTTTTTGACAATGCAGAAAGTTTGCATCCACCAGGCTTATGTTTCAGTGTACAAAGAAATACAACTCTTTGTAATTTATCTGAAGTTTGTATAGAGTGCATACCTTCTCAATGTTCTCTGACTTCCAATAGGAATGATATGAAAACTCTGTGATAAACTCCTCTTTTTCCTTTTTTTTTCCCCCCCTAAAGAGTGCTGTTCCTAAAGTGACTGTTTGATGTCTTGAGTTCCCTTTGAACTAGTAGGCAGCAAACCCTAGGAATAAACTTTGAACCTTACAAGACATGGGGGAGAGGTGGGGGGGGAAGATCATGTGGTGCTGAGGGAGCTCGTTGTCCTGCATGAACAGGACTTGGGTGTCACGAAAAACCTGGGTCTCGGTCCTGCCTGACACCACCGTGAGCTTCTTGAAGATGACTTGCAAAGTAATCAGAGCGTGGAATTAGGGAGCAAGGAGCAGAACGAGTGCCATTAGTGGGCATTTCTACTCTGATGTTTTATAGAGCACTGAATTCTAGACTGAAGAGGCTGTATTTTCCTTCATGAGTCACAGGGTAAGTGCCTCTATAGCAGTCCGTTTGGAGAAGCTGTCAAGTTGTGCATGAAGACAGCTGATTCTGTATTCTGATTCATACATCCTGGGAATGACTCCTGTGTTAAAACACCTGTATCCTCCTAAAACATTCTCTCTCTGCTAAAATAATGCCTAGCTATTCAAGCATTGTCTGTCTAGTAACAGTCTACATGAGCTAAATACTTACTGTGTATAGGTCAACTGCTTCCAAAGGAATCTCAGACTTCTTTCCCATAAAACCCTTATGAAAAGAGGCTCCATGAATAGGTGGTGAACACCTCATGTTACAAGTTGTAGTTTGTTGGTTTGGGTTTTTTTAATGGGGAAGCAGTAGAGAAGTGAGAGGGAATGGAAACCTTAGAAACATAATTGCACTTCAAACACTTTCAAAAGTGCAAGCATCAGTAATATATTCTTGTATCTGTCATTGTCATTTATTTATTTATTATGTGTGTTGTGAATTTCAGTCTGAATCCAAGCTTTTCAATGGCTCTGAGAAGGACATCTCTCAATCTTCAAGCAAACTTACAAAAAAAGAATCTCTCAAGGTGAATTAATTTCCTAGTAACTCCTCGTGGACAATAGATGCATTTATGTAGTTTTATCTTATTCTCTAATGAGAAGACAAAAATGCCAAATGGAATATTTAAGTATTGTGAGAAGCTGTGCTGTTGAGTCTCTCCAAATTTTACTGTATTTTTACTTGAATAATGGCATTCTATAATGCAGTCTTTAAGATGGCACAATGTTGTAGAATAACGCAGAAGATTATAGGTTAATTCAAGTTGGCAGGGATGTCAGGACACCTACATGCAATGAAATGACAAATGGAATTATCAATATTACAGTTTGACTGCATTTCTACTGTGTTGTAGCAAGACCAACCTCCACTGCTTGGCAGATACCATTTCAGGAGAAACGTAGAATTATTTGGCTTTAAATGAGGGAGATATGTTGCTGCAGATTTCTCCTGGGGAGGGAACATAACTGGTGGGTAAGGACCACAGATTGGATAATGTACCTATAAATTGGAACCTAGTCCAGTTTTGGTTTTGTACTTTACACCAGGAAAGGAAGAGAGGAGGGGGCTGGTTTGGTTGGTTTTTTCTCCCCTTTGATTCTAACAGGAGGTTCAAAGTCCTCAGTTTTAAAAGAAAATTGCAGAAGAATCTGAAATTGGCTACATCGTAGCTGCTCTTGAAATAATTGTTTGCACTTTGAAGTCAAACAGTCTGTTTTAAAGTTACTTTTCTATATCTGTATTGTGAATTGAATTTAACAGGTTTTTCCTCAGCTTATATTGGTCAGTGCCTTTTTGTGCTGGTAACTGGATTATGGCCGTGATGCTGTAAATATTTTTATTATTATTTACAGGTTCAAAAGAAAAACTACAGAGAAGAAAAGAAGAGAGCCACAAAAGAATTACTTAGCACGATCACGGACCCCTCAGTTATTGTTATGGCTGACTGGTTGAAGGTCAGAATCCAAGTGTGAAACCTGAGTTGAAGATGGAGCAGTTAGTTGCTTGCTGCTTTCTGGCCAGAATAGAAAAGGCTCAATCTTTTACTTGCTGTTAATGTTTTTCTACAGGCACAGCAGCCACTAATTGCATCCCAAGATCTCTGTGCTCAAATCCTAGGGGACTAATAGAGGAACCTAGCTCCCACTTACTGCAGTCACCCTAGTCACATGCATCCTGTGTGTATTGCCATCACTTTGGGATGAGTTGGCTTTGCAATTCTCATTTTGTCCTTCTCATTTTACGCTTTCAAGTGCAACTCTATTACATACATAACAATAGCAAAAATTATTCAGTCGGATATTTGAATGCAGATTTCTCAGTGTATTTCTCGTAATTTTCCTTTCCTCTCTTAAGAACTAGCTGGTACTGCTATCTCAAAAATAGCAGTCCATGTTATCAACAGTAGTGCAGTTTATACATTTCTACATGTTCCTTACATTTGTAAATATATTCTTTGGCTAGGAATAGCATAGTAGTACTGTACAAATAGTGCAAGAAAGAAGATCTTTAACCTGTTTTTACTGTTTGCTCCAAACAAATAACTTGCCAGGAAAAAGTTTCTCCAGTTTTTGCAAAAATCGATGTAAACAGGCCAAAACACTGCTCAGAGGTCAAGTTGTTATTCAGTTCTACAGACACAGAAGCAATTAAAATTCAGAGTTGAGAGAATTGATGCAAGCAGTCTGATGAGATGTGGAAATTCCGGGAATTCTTTTAATTCACAAACCAGGTTGAAGCTAACAGCTGTTGTAAAAGGTTTTATCTAAGAACTTCGAATATATGAGTTATTTTGTTAATATCTTGTTTTTATTATCAGATGTCTGACCTGTGTTCAGAGGAGCTTTATTTCCAAAGATTATCATGTCCTTGTGCTAGTGATAAAATATATTTCAAATAGGAAAATTCATTAAGTTTTCAGATGAGTTGTCATACTTCCCATATCTGGATGTGTGCATACCCATTTGTAGAATTGAGTACTCATCAAGACAGAAGAGCAAGCAGACCTTTATATTCTTTAATAAACCTGGGTAAACTTTTTAAAGCTTTTAAATAAAAGCTAATAAATTTCAATTTTAATTTTGTTAAGGAGGATGGTTTTGGTATTGACTTCACTGAGATACAAGTGTAATTATTTATCTTCTAGATTCGTGGTACCTTGAAAAGCTGGACCAAACTGTGGTGTGTACTGAAACCAGGAGTGTTGCTTCTTTACAAAACTCCCAAAAATGACCAGTGGGTAGGAACAGTGCTGCTGAACGTTTGTGAACTCATCGAGAGGCCTTCTAAAAAAGATGGCTTTTGTTTCAAACTTTTCCATCCTTTGGAGCAGACTATATGGGCTACAAAGGTTAGTGGTAGTATGCATGGTTCTTAAGGGATGACTAGCATTAATCAGCTATGAATAAAGACAACCTTAATGAAAAGCTGAACAATGTTCTCTGTTTGAGCTTCAATGGTTTGTTTATTCTGAATATAAGCCCTCAACATCTAGTCTTGTTTATCAGAAAAGGTATTTGATTTCTGCTGCTCTGTGTACTTAAAGAGCTTCAGAAGTGTTGTGTGCAAAGGGTTGCTGTTAAAAAGGTTAATGCCATCACACATCCCATAAATGAAAGGAATGAGAGTTTAAGATTGTATTTTACACCAGTCAAATATGAGAAATTAAGGGGAGATTTGCCAAAATGAGAGAGTTTTGTTAGAAACATTTCTTGGTGTCCAATTCTATATTCATGTAATAAAATGTCACTTTAGTTCAATTTGCTTTAAGAGTCAAAATGCAGATTGCTTGCTTGTGCGATACTAGCTTATATTGCAGCTTGTTATGATGTTAGGAGGATAAATATATTCATTTAGTTCTGATGTCTGTTTGCCTTGTCATACATGGCATAATATTGTGAACAGCTCTTACCTGTGTTGAGAAGCACAGTGTGTTCTACAGGGCAAAGGTTTATTTCAATATCTTGTAAGGATCTTTAATGCTTGCTCTTACTCATTGTTTATAACCTGATAAACTATTGTAGTTCTTGTTTTGTGTTTGCATGTGGAGAGGGGATGTGGAAGCACAGCACAAGTGAACATATTTTCCTTCTGAAATAACTTCTTGCTTTAGATGAAATTACTGTACAATATTAGGGCCCTTGTTATAATTAATTATACCCTCTGCAATATTCATCTTACAATCTCACAATCAGTAGCTATCTTATCTTCTAAATCTTAAATTGATATAGATGTACTGACACATCTGTAGAATATGCTGTATTAAATTTGTCATCCTTTTCCTAGGGAAGTCAGGCAGTATAATTCCTGATGCTTGGAGTCATCCTAAATTGTGATCATTTATCAGTGTTAATCTAAATTTACCAAACTTAGATCAAATCACTTGTAGTTTCTTTTGAATAATTTATTATTGCTTAGGCAGACTTTTCAGTAATTAGTGGTGATCTCACATTTGCAGAACACAGACTTCATATCCTTTTCCAAATCTATAGTGTTTGGTGTTAATGTGCTTTATTTATGATATGTATACATGCATTGCAAAGCGGTGGCCTGTCTGCAGAAGATCACAAATCAGTCTTATATTTCTTTATTGCTTGGCAATGAGAAATGGATTTGTTTGTTTTTTTTAACTAGATATTTAGAATTTAGAGGACATGCCCTACCAGATTTTTACTTTTTTAAGGTAGGTCAAATTTTAAACCTGAACGAGTTGATATTGTCCATTCTAAATGTGCTGAGAGCTGGAGTGACGTTTGTTCATTTTGGTATGGCTATTTGCAGTTGAGAATTACTGGATTCCTTTAAATGAAAGGCCTTTAAGTTTGAAGCCCTGTTCTGCCTTGTTTACCTAGTCAATCATAATATCCTAGTTACAGATTTATTGTCGTGAGGCAAACTTGTGTAAATGTAATAGCAATTGACCGATCTAGAGTGGATTTAGTAGAAAGAACCTCAAGTCCAAGGCAAAATGAGCCTTGTTTGCAGTCCGTGCAGAAAGATAGCATTGCAAAAAACATGTGTAGAGGTATAAGTACTGCCGGAGATTTTCTCGCTTGAACACACTTGCCATGGTGTGTCCTTCTGGCAGACTGCAAATTCTCTTCTTCAGTAGTTTGTGGCCAGTCACTTCACATGCTCCCTTAAGCCTGTTGCTGTGGTCTTTGATGTTCCTCCTGCACTCTGAGGTAGCTGATGCACTGTACCTTGTTTTGTCTTCCTTGTGTGCCTGGTCCTGATGCCATTTCAGTTTTCTGAAATTAATAACTGGAAAAGGTAATGCAAATAACTTTTTCTGAGTCAATTTACTCAGGGGTGACTGCTTATCAGTTTCCATTGTTGTCTTTGAAAGAATGTTCATGACATTTGAGTTTTATTGGCATGAATATTCTGTAAGAAGTAAACTTCAAATTTTTTTTAATCTAATGGAATTTTTGACTTGACCATTGGGTTGGAGTAGTTGTAGCATCATTCCATCAGGAATAGAGACAATCCAAATAAAGTCACCCAGCAAACAGAAACTAATTTGCCTCTTGTACAGATCACTAACTACTGGAAGTTGGTTTTGAAACCATAATGAGTGATACCAAAGAAAAGTATCCAGTGCTGCTGTAACAGTAACCAATTAGAGGAAATCAAGATCCATGAGCAGTTATATAAAATAAGTCAACTTACTTAAATCTTTGCTAAAAATTACTCACTTGGTTTTAGTCAATATGTTGTTAAAACAGGAAGTGTAACTTTCTTGCAGAAAAAAAAGCAAAACCAGACACCAAAACCATCCTGCACCTCTAAATTGTAGTTGTTTGGTACAGAATAAGTAGCATACCCTGAAGTGGCCACAGTATAAACCCAGAGGGCAGATTTCATGAGCAGAAGTCTGCTGTTAGTCTGTGTCCTGTGACCCAAGTGTTTTCAAGGACTTCCGATGGTTGAGGCCTTTGCACAGTGCTGGTGCGCCCATGGTGCTGTGGTCCCCTCCGGGCAGCGCCCCAGCACCTCTCCCACCCCTGCCTGGTGTGGTGCCATGGTGCTCTCCCCTCCTCTGCTGAGACTGGGCTTCTTCCCTGCCTTCCCGCCCTTGGGGTGAGGAGTGATCGTGCTCTGGGGTTGTCCATCTTGGTTCTTGGTACCCCTAACTCCTAATCCCAGTGTTGCTGCTTCACCAAAGGCTTTTTGTAGGCACAGCTTTCCTCTCTCTCAGGGGGAGGTGGAGGTTTGGAATCTTGTTTCTAACACGCAGTTGTCGTTACTCTATACTGACTCCTTGGGAGTTTCTGAACATCATTTACACCAGCTCTAGCTTGTCTGTATTGGTATTTAAGTGCCACCAAGACTACTCCTTTACCTGCTTCTCACCCTCAGAAACGTTCTGGCTGTTTCATTTGCTTGCTTCTAAAATTATCTGCCTTTACCTGCTTTTGCTCAAAACTTCTGCTGGCTTTCCAATTCCCTCTTCTAAGCCTTATACTGGCTTTCCATTAGGCTTCTCTGGGGGAAATCAGTAAAGATCAAAGTATGTTAACACATCAGTTAGGCAGGCTTAACCCAGCTTTCAGCGATAGCTTCACGTATGTTTAATACAGCCCTCTTTGCCTATCAATTGTCTTTAAGTTACCACAGGTAAACTTTTTTGGAAGGGAATTCAAAATGGTTATTTAAGATTTTATTCCAAAATGAAGGTTGACAGAAATGGAAAGGTCTTTTGGATTTTTTTTTTTAATGTGAAGCGTGAAAGACTTCATAGTGAAAATAAAAGTTTGGCCAAGTCTGATCTACACACCAAAAACCAAAGCAACCAAAAAAAAAAACAAAACAAAACAAAACAAAACAAAAAAAAAACCAGCAAAAAAACCCCATTTTAAACCAAAAACAAAACAAAACCACCAACTAAACTAAACTTTTTTTTTAATCCCAAAGACCATTCTTTTTAAAAGTAGGCTTGAATTGGGTCCAATACTTAGAATGAAGTCTTTGAAGAAGAAATCCAGTGAAAGAGGGCTGTCCATCTTTCCATTCATGTCTTCATTAGATGTTGCTGAGTGACAGTAAATAGCCCTGCAGTGTGTCAGCTTCTTACTACATTGAATGATAAACTGTAAAAATGAATTAAAATATCTGATGCTGTTTCTTGTTTTGTGTATTTCAAGGGTCCTAAAGGTGAAGCAGTTGGTGCTATAACTCTGCCATTGCCCAGCAGTTACTTGATCATCCGAGCCGCTTCAGAATCAGATGGTAAATAGATATTTCATTGATTTTCAGCAGTGACAACAGTTAGTTATGAGAAAGAGATGGTTTCAATTGTCTTATCATGTCTGTTACAGCACTTTGATTGCAGTTTAGTTGTTATTAAGGTTCTCCTTTAATTTAGAGCATTCAATTATTTGGTACTTTTACATGGTTACTAAAGGATAATATTGACCTGAAGAAAATGTTACTGAACTCCTTGTAGTTGCCTTTTGTTGACTAGGTAGAGGAGGGGGAAAGGGTTATCTGTGATTTACCTGTATTAATATGTGTCTAAATATCAAGCTAGTGCCATTGTAAAGTACTAATACGGGTGTATTCTTATTAAAGCATTTCTGTGTTAAGTGCAGCAGTTGCACAGAGTTCTAGTAGTAAAGATTCCTTCAAAATGTAGTTTTGTAACACCCTTCACTGGGAAGGTGGTGATCAGTGCAACTACCTTCTAAAGTTAAAATGTGAAAAAAAATTTAAGACTGTTGTGTAGCCTTTCTAGCAGGTGCTTTTCATCTACTGATAAATTAAGCATACCCCTGCAGACTTTAAAAATAGGACTCTCTTTGCCTTTTATATTGAGAAATGGATTAGATAGATGGAAAAGAAGAAGTGGAAAGAATATACAAATTTGTTTAGTTACTTTTTGCCAAAGAAAATTAGAATATCTGCTTTTTAGCTTTTGAAATGTTATTTATATGCTATCATTATAGCTCTTTTTCCACACTGTTATCATATTGCTTGGGCAAATTTTGCCAAATGATGCAGTTACTTAGTCTTCAGAATTAGAGCAGGGCTGCAGGCAACTTTGGAGGCATTCCACAGTCAGGGCCTGGGTGGAGCCAGAGTTGCATTAAGGAAGAAATGCTGGAATATGCTCTAACAAAACCATGATTTACCTTGCTTGTCCTGCCCTGAAGCATCCCTTGTACCAAAGCTGGGTATTTGTGCGTTGTTTTTACATCCCCACCAGATTGTAAAATCCAGTGCATGTAACATGGAACCACTCTGAAGTGTGTCTTCAAAGGCAATGTGAGCAGGCCCAAAGGACTAATTTTCCCAGTTAGGAAACAGAAGTGGTATAATTCTGTTAAATCCTGTATTTTTAGTATAATACTAAATTTGTCTTTAGGCAGGTGTTGGATGGATGCTTTGGAGCTGGCACTGAAATGTTCAAGTCTGCTTAAACGTACAATGATTAGGGAAGGTAAAGAACACGATTTGAACTCCTCAGCAGACAGTACTCATGTCTCTTTCTATGGCCTGCTTCGTGCTAACAACCTGCACAGTGGAGAAAACTTACCGTAAGTGAATTAATTGCTAAACCTGATAGCTTTTTGGCAGAACCTTGTAGTGATAATTTCGCCACAGGGAGGCTAAGGCTGCAGTTTATTTTGCTCCCAAGTTCTCTTTATATGCCTTATTTGCACTGTGTTTTATACTCTGCACATAAAATGAAAAAGTCTTTCATTAAGGGAAGTGGATCCAGAGGAAAGTTTGTCCCAAGGAAGTTGGAGTATCACATCAGTAAGTTTAAGTACTCAGTTAAACTGTTCAAAATAGAAAAAATTAAAATTTTAAGTTGATGTCTCTTGTTAGCTTCAGCGGAAAATCAGAAGCTTCGTACACATGACAAAAGTCAGTAGATGTGAATTTACATTGCTGTACTTTAGTTAAAGAAATGAATAATCCTTTATTTAAATGGTTTCAGCATGAATCATCAGATGGATGAATAATAATTCAGTCACCTTATGATTAAATGCATAAAAGTTAAAATTGTCTGATATCACCTGGTGTCTAATGTGTGAGTGCCCTTGAGTTGCTCCCTGCTTATTTCAATAAATACTTTCAGCCAGGTTTTTGTGAGCATAAGCTTTTGTGGAAATAAATTATTGAGTGTAGTGAATGAATGGTTGCAGTGGGTTGATTGTGGCTGATGCCAGGCACCCACTAAAGCCTCTCTCTCACTACCCTGTGCAGCTGGATAGGGAGAGAAAATTTAACAAAGGGTTCATGAGTTGAGATAAGGACCAGGAGAGGTCACTCACGAAATACCATCATGGGGAAAACAGGCTTGAGTTAGAGATATTGATTGGATTTATTACTAACAAAATCAGAACAGAATAATGAGAAGTAAAATATGACCTTAAAAAACACCTCTGCCCCACCCCTCCTTCCTTCCCAGCTCTGCCTCCTTCCTCAGAGGCACAGGGAGACAGGGAATGGGGTTTTCCAGCTGCTACTCAGGGAGAGGAATCCACCATAGGGGTCGCTCCCGCAGGAGAGAGCTCCCTGAACCCCAACATGAGTCCATTGCATGGGCAACAGTTCTCCACGAACTGCTGCCACATGGGTCACTCTTGCACAGGGGGCGGCTCTTGAGGCACAGCCTGCTGCAGTGTGGGTCTCCCACAGGGTGACAAGTCCTACAAGGACACTGCTTCAGCGTGGGCTCCTCTCCCAAAAGTCTGCAGGCCCCTGCCAGGAGCCTGCTTCACCACAGGCCTCCCATGGTCTCACAGCCTCCTCTCAGGCATCCACCTCAGTAATCTTCCACCAGTTCAATATACTTTCAGGTGAAGATTTAGCTGTCCATTTGTCTTTTCTGGCTGGGCAGGAATTTTGTACTGCTGTTAAGAGTGTGCTGTCCCAGGGAGAGACCTGGACTGGGAGAAATGCAATTCTTTTTATGCAATGCATAGATGGTCTGAGAAAAGCACAAAAAAGGCAAATTCTTGCCCCCTGCAACAACTCAAGGCCCTATCCAGATGACCAAGTTTGGTTCAGCTGCAGTTTTGCTCCTTCTTTTATCTCATAGAAACAATATGACTGCTGTGTACAATTCAGCTGGAGATCTGTACTCTGGAATAGCTGTTTTATATCAACTGCTGTCCCAGATTACAATCACAGCAATTAGCTACAGCTGTTAAGTCTAATTAAGACTAATGTGTTAATTAAGTAATCTTTTGATATGGCATATTCTGAGAGTATTCAGTGTGCTTAACTGTCTAAGGAACAAAACTGGCAGGTCTAGCTTTAATTGCGTTGACAGAAAAGGGAGAAGAAAGGTGAAAGCAATTTTAGCTTCAGCTGAGAGAGAGCTTTTTTAAGTAGGTTAATAGCAAGAGAAGGTCCAAGGAAAACCTTGGACCAATACTTGTTGAAGATGGTCACCTGAAAAACAGGGATGAAGAAAAATCAGGCATGTTCAATGCTTTTTTTTTTTCCCCCCCCCCCCTTAGTCATTAATACTATTAGTAGACCTTGGGCTGCTTGATGCCCTTCAGTTGGAGGCCCATGAGTGCAGGATCAGTGACTTTCCATTTGTGGACACTGAAATTGTGAGAGACCAGTTGTATCAGCTGAATGTTTGTAAGTCTGTGTTATCCAATGGGATTCATCACACAGCAGTGGAGGAGCTAGTGGATGTTATGGCAGGGTACCTCTCAGTTGTCTACCCTAGGGTCTGTGGAGTCTGAGGAGGTCCCCACTGACTGGAAACTAGCCAACAGTATTCAGATTTACAAGAAAGGCCTGAGGGAAGACCCAGGAACCTATAGACCTGTGAGTCTAACCTCAGTGCGTGGAAAAACTATGGAGAAGATCGTACTGTGTTCTATTGAAAGACATTTAAAGAACAGTGAATCGCCAGGCACAGTCCATGGGGAGTCATGTTTAGCTAATATGATATCCTTCTATGATAAGGTCAGTTGCCTACTGGATGAAGATAAGGTGCTGGCTGTAGTTTTTCTGGATTTTAGTAAGGCTTTTGATATTGTCTCTCACAGGGTCATTCTGGACAAATTATTCAGCTGTGAGATGAGCTGGTCACAGTGTGCTGGTTGAAGAACTGGGTGAATGGCAGGACTCAAAGGGATGTGGTGAATGGAGCCACATCTGGCTGGTGACACCAGCAGTATCCCTCGGGGCTCAATCACGGGCCTGTTCTGTTCAGTGTTTTTATCAGTGATCTGGATGTAAGAGTTGAATGCACTCTTAGCAAGTTTGCTGTCAATACCAAACAGGGAGGTGCTGCTGACTCTCCAGGGATAAGAGGCCTTGCAGAGGGATCTGCATAAATTGGAGAGTTGGGCAATCATCAATGGAATGGAATTAAAGAAGTCCAAATGCCTGATTCTGGACCTAGGGCAGGGTAATGCCAGGCACAAGAATAAATTGGGAGAGGAGTGGCTGGGGGGAGCAGCCTTGCCCTCACGGTGGCCTTAGGTGACTGTTGGGTGGAGGCAGGCACAGGGCTGGACAAGGGGCAGTGGAAAGGGTCCAGGGGCTGCTGTCTGACAGCAGGATCAACATGGATCAGCAGTGAGCCCTGGCAGCCAAGAGGGCAAACTCTATCCTGGGGTGCATCAAACAGACATTAACTAGCTGGTCAAGAGAGGTGATTATGCCACTGTATTCAACATTCGTGTGGCCTCACCTTGAGGGATGTGTGCAGTTCTGAGCCCCAAAATTTAAAAAGTTTATGAAGGTTCTTTACTATGTTCTGAGGATGAGCAACAAATCATGTTACAGGGCTGGAAGGCATGTCCTGTGAGGAGGGACTGAGAACTTTCAGTTTGTCTAGTTTTGAGAAAAGGAGGCTGAGGCAAACTTACAGCTCTCTTACAGCTTTCTGAGGAGGGCAACTGGAAAGGGAGGTGCTGAACTCTTCTCCCTGGTATGGAAGCATGGGAATGATTTAAAGTATCATCAGAAGAGGTTTAGACTGGACATTAGGGAGCATTTTTTTACCGAGAGTATGGTCAAGATACTGGAACAGGTTTCCTAGAGAGGTGGTTGGTGTCCCAGGCTCATCAGTCACTTGACAGTTCAGTGAGAACAGTATGCATCCTATATGTTTCCAGCAAGGTTAGTTTGACATTTCTGCCACCTCAGGCTTGATACTGGCAATTTTGGTGTGTATTTTTATTAAGATCCTGGTTTGGAAACAACAAAATGATTGTGTAAAGTTAAAGATTCATTTAGCCTTTGTTTTTTATAGGTTAAATGACAGTGAAATTGAAAGGCATCACTTTAAAGATCAAGATACGTACTCTGACAAGTCCGATAAGGAAAATGACCATGACCACGAGGAATCTGATAACGATGGATTGGGGAAAAGTGAAGAAAGCGATAGTGACACATCGGAGCGACAGGATGATTCTTATGTTGATCCAGAACCAATTGATATCAAGGAAACTACTTATTTAGAACAGAGTCATGAAGAACTTGGGGAGGTAAAAGTGCTGTTGATGTACTGAGCAAGCAGCTTCTCCAAATAGTAAGCTGATATTTTAAGGGTCAGACTACACTTGAAAGCTGACTTACAGGATTGGCTTTCGTATTTTCAGCAATAAAGTATAGAAAAGGTTCTGTTCGCCCATATTTTGCTCTGCTTTGGCACTCTTGTGCTAATGTATGAGATTTTAACAGATAATGAAATTACCTGGTGTATTGCTCAGACAGAAGGTACAGAAAGGGCCACCTGCAGCAGAAGTTCATCATGACTACTTTTGTTGTTCTTTTTTGTTCTTTTGTTGTTACTTCTGTTTGGGTTTTATTAACTTAGTCCTGTTTTTTTTCTTCAAGTAAAAATCTTCAAGTTGAAGGTTTGAAGGCAACCTGACACTTCTTTTTTTTTTTTTTTTTTTTTCCTGCAAGAGAGAAGTTAAGCAGTTGTAGAGTCTGCAGAATTTAGTGGAAGGCTTGCTGTGTTTCTGATGTCACCTTGCATTCTAACGATGCCCCAGAGTTGTTATTCCACTTCTGCAGGTTGTTTTATGTATTTGCCTATACAGGCAAATATGACAGGGATTTGTAAACCAAAAAACTTGGTAACAGGAATTGAAATAAACCTTGTCACTAATCTCCTCTTTCTCCTTAAGAGAAATGACTATGTGATTTGGTTTTTTTTAATACTCATGGAACTTGAGTATCTTATGCTTTAGTACTTTCTAGTACCATTTCTAGACAAAGCAGTATTTTAGGAGAAGCTGAGGAGTTTTAAGTGACAAATTTTTGAGTATGCATTTTAGAACTGTTCTGAAAAAAGAGATACCTTTCCTTGCTTTTCCTACAACCATTGCTCTTGATTTCAGAATCTATATGGGATAATATCTTCCCTCTTCCTGGGCAGAAAGGAGCATATTGGAGTGTGGCTGCTGGTTTTGCGCAGTTACCCTTAAGTCATGTTCATTTTTTAAGGAAAACCACTGATGCTGCTGACTGATCCAAGGCAGTGAAAAGCATAAATATGTCAGCTTTCATGGCTGGGAAAAGCTGGGAGAATGAACAGCCCTTTGGAGTACAAGCCCTGCATTTGAGAAGAGAGTAATGCACTTGGTGCCTAGGAAAGGACCAAGGGACGATTTCTGAACAGCATTCTACCTCAAATTTTTCCAGCTTAGGAATGATGAAAACAAATGCAGTTTTTAATGCTGAATAGTATAACTATCATACTTCATTAAAGATGTATCATAAGCGTATTTATAGAAACTTGATCTAACTTCATAGTTGCTTCAGCATCTCGGAGTGCTTTATTTTAAGTATCCATTTCCCATTCTCACTGCAACCTTAGAATATTTGACCCGTCTTCTGGAGGATTGTTTCCTTTCTCCTTTCTGTAAGCAATTTTTTGGTTCATCCTAGGCAGGGGAGGCTGCTCAGACAGAAGAAGTGTCTGAAGAAAACAAAAGTTTGATCTGGACACTGTTGAAGCAAGTCCGGCCAGGAATGGACTTGTCCAAGGTTGTACTGCCTACATTTATTTTGGAACCTCGCTCTTTCCTGGACAAGCTGTCTGATTACTACTACCATGCAGACTTTCTGTCTGAGTAAGTCAATCCTATCTCGGGTTTTCATTCTTACAATTTTTAAAATTAAAGTAGGGTAACAGTGTCAGATACTGTCATTTTCTGAAAGCTAACTGCCTTGAGAGCTCATGTGGTACATCTTGAAGTCTGGCCCCTCTTAGTAATTTAATAGCAATTGTGTTGCAGGCATTTCTGCTTTAGCTTCTGAAGACTGGTTGAAAGACTTCTGAAAATGAGTTTAATTTTTTTCTCTCAAAGACACATATTTAAAATGAGAAACCAATACTAGTTAATATTTTTTAATACAGTGTTAAGTTCTGTCCAGATTTATAGTTGTCTGCTCAAATGTAGCAAATAAAGACTGTAAATAGAAATATTATTCAGCTCAGAGCTCTGCATGTAAGTAGGCTGGTAGTAAAAAGATACTAAACTAGTAACCTGTAAATGGAAGAACCTGAGTGGGGATGGGACAGAATTTAATGTTACAAAGAACAGCCTCAAATATGGAAATACCATTTCTGGCATTTTTGTTTTACTTCAATTTTCAGACAAGTATTTGAAAACTTTAAATTTTGTGAGATTGGGCTGAAAGTTTTACAGTACTGCAAATCACTAACTTGTTTTAGTCAGCTCATAGATTCAAGATATGTCACAATAATTGATAGCATGTTATAAATGATGCAATACTGATACTTGATCTGTGTTCTCTGCTTCACAGAGCTGCTCTTGAAGAGAATGCTTACAACCGCATGAAAAAAGTAGTGAAGTGGTATTTGTCAGGATTCTACAAAAAGCCAAAGGTATACTTTCACATATTATTTTGTCTTTAGTCATTGTGTCTAGTTTGAGGGCTTAGGGACGTGGTGGAGTAAGTTTTTCTTTTTAAATTATATTGTAATGCATTTTTTTAAAAAGCAAGGTAAAGTTTTCATTGCTTATACAAACACATCATGGAAATTTTTGGTCTCTAGCCATGCTTAAAATAGACTATATTCTGTTGCATTTGTCCCTTGGAGTAGAAATTGAACTAAGTATTTTTTGATAAAGTTGAGCCAGTTTTGTATTTACCATTCTTCAGTGATAACAGTCTGAAATTGGAGGACTAACGTTTCCACCACTTCATTTAGCTTTGTGCTAAATACTCTTCCTAGTCATGTTGTTGGGAAATAGTATCGACAGAAAGTACTTACTACCTAACTTCAGACAAAAGTTCTGTAATAATTCTGCAAAAAAACCTCCCTTGTATTCTGTGTCCTTACAAGTAGAATAGTTTAGTGGATATATTGAATGTCTGATAATTTTCCTAGAACGAAGAGCAGAGTAATTGAGCGTAGTATTCAAATGATGAAATCAAGTACCATGTACTTTAGCATATATATTAGGATAATTTTTTTTCCTGTGTGTCTTATCTTCAGTGATAGACTGATAAAATGTTTTGTGACTTGTGTACATGCATGGTATGGTTACTCTCTATTCAACTTCTGTTTAGGGACTAAAAAAGCCATACAATCCTATACTTGGAGAGACTTTCCGCTGCATGTGGATTCATCCAAGGACAAACAGCAAGACTTTTTATATTGCAGAACAGGTAGCTGCGATAACTAGAACAAATACTTTTAAGAAAAATCAATGTATTGTATATTTGTGCTAGTTAAATACTATGGTAGTTTCAGAAAATCTACTGAAATGTACGAATTGTATCCTAAAACCTCTCCTGGTGAGCATAGTTTTCTTACAGATGTCTCTTTTAAGTGTGTCTTCTTAAAGAGAGAGAGGGAGGAAGGTGTTTCCAATATTTCTGTTCCCTCTTCCTCTGGGACAAGTCCACGTGCTGATTTTCTTAATTCTTGAAATTCAGTAGGTGATTGCTTGATCTTTATCTCTGAAGATTTTAGTCAAATTTCACATCTATTAACTGCATTCTAATATGTGCAGCCTGAATTTTGCATTGTCATTATCAGCTTAAGGCTTATACTATATTTACTGTATTGCTTGTTCTTGTTTTTGTTTTTCTCAAGTATGTGGTTTTTTTCCAACAGGTATCACATCATCCTCCAATATCTGCCTTCTATGTTAGCAACCGCAAGGATGGTTTTTGCCTTAGTGGTAGCATTCTGGCCAAATCAAAATTCTATGGTAAATAATGGGGGTTTTTTGGTTGTATGTTTATTGAGGGATGTAAAATTGGTGCACGTGAGCTGTGTTTTTTGGGTGAAAGAAGGCTGTTAGAAGAGTCAGTGTTTTGGTTGTTGTACTGTCCTTTCCTTACAAAGTTTTTGCTACTGGTCTTCAGAATTTTAGTTTTTATTTTTGGAGTATTTTACTTTTTAATCAGAGACACTGTGTATTATAGTGGCTTCACTAAACAGGATAGGTTGCAGTGCTAAATATATTGATGTTCTTAATTGTATTCCTTAGTTATTAGAGAATGTTGACTGTTGTCTTGCAGGATGAGAAATGTGACAGTCTGTCTTTGAATTTCAGGGAATTCATTATCTGCCATACTGGATGGAGAAGGACGGCTAACGTTTCTAAATAGGGGAGAAGATTATGTAATGACAATGCCATATGCCCATTGTAAAGGTAGTGGGTTTTTTTCGTTCTCTAGATGGCAAAGTTATGAGAAAAGAAGTTTGTTATTCTAAATAGTTAATTATTCTAAATAATGTACTGTGTTGGATTCAAACTTGTCAGCTGAGAAGAGTGTTCTGAATATTGGCAACAGTGGTGGCTGTAGGCTTCCACATATTTTATCAGGAGAAAAATACATGTGTTGTTTAAGCCATGTTTTAATTTTTGACACAGAGAAAGATTTTTTTTTTCATAAATAGTAAGAGATAGTAAGAGCGTGTGTGTGTATATATATTTATATAATAATCTGTTACTACGTTACATTAATTTACTGTTTGAGTTGCCTTTTTTTAGAGAAGCTTTGAGCTTTTCCAATATTTTCCTCTTGTAAACATCAAAGGCAATGTAGTATCTATACCATAGTGTGATTTGATTGTAAATCATGAACATTTGTCTTCAGTTTCACTATGGGAAACGGGTCAGTGCTTTGTAAAGCTTTCTGGAAGGTCGGTAATAGCACAAAATAGATTTCAGAATTGCTCATTTTTAAGCTGTAGCTTATTCAGTATTGTCTACCCCTGTACTCCAGAATGCCCTTTCAGAATAGCTAGAATTCTCTTTCAGAAGCCTGACTGTAAAGTCACCAAACATAATACTTTCTTCCTTTGAGATATATGAAGATCAATTAGCAGAAATAGGTAATCTGAGTTTAGATTTTTCTCTTTCCATTGTTTTTTAATGTTTTTAATATTGTGTTGTATTTTTTTTATACCTTTGATGGCAAAAATAATACTTAGCAATTAAAGCACATAACATATACACATACATTCAAGTCAAACAGGAAGAAGGAGAATTAGTGTTACTAATAAAGCTGATAGGGAGAAAGGTAGAAGGATATGCAGGGAAGGCATATTTGCACATGCATCCAGTGTATGTAAAATACATTCAATGATTCAAACACTGGATTGCAGGGGGAAAGATAGTAATCATGGGAA
The DNA here is from genome assembly GCF_017639235.1 of Corvus kubaryi. Classification (NCBI taxonomy): domain Eukaryota; kingdom Metazoa; phylum Chordata; class Aves; order Passeriformes; family Corvidae; genus Corvus; species Corvus kubaryi. The sequence continues at coordinate 6,419,453 of NW_024580671.1, forward strand.
AGCAAGCGTACTCAGCACTGTCACCCTTGTACTTTCAAAAGTCTTTAGGGAGTGATCAGAGTTGTCGTACATTGGTTGTCCATGAATGTCTTCACCTGTAGCCTGACTGTACATACTGCTTCTTTTTGAGTGAAGTTTTTCTTTGCTGTCTTTGTCATAGATTATTTTCTTGTCTTAACCTCAGAAGCTTCCCTCCTCCAGTCATCTCCAATAAGACTAAACATCACCCTTGCTAGAGCCGGCAGCTTACGCTGCCAAAGATACGTCTTCATAAACTGTTTTTCTGCTTATCTGTAATTCACTTGGATCTTTTTGTTTCTGTTTGGGTTTTCTTATTTGGCAGAAAGATCGTGATTATCATTAGGAAAGGCCATCTGAAAATACCATTTTTCCTCTGGCATAAGCATGTTTACTCTAGGAATTGTACCCAATAACTTAGAGGTTTTGTTCAGTTAAAAATACTCACTTTAGCTGTTTTTTTGTTTTTGTTTTTTTGTTTTGTTTTGTTTTTCTCTTGCAGGAATTCTTTATGGAACAATGACCTTAGAGCTTGGAGGAACAGTCAACATCACCTGTGAGAAAACTGGCTACAGTGCAACAATTGAATTCAAACTCAAGGTTAGTAAGCGCTGTGAGTGGGCGCAAGAAGCAGAATGAACATCATGTCCACTCACATAAGCTAAACAAAGGTTTCTAAACTACTTCTAGATGGCTTCTGAAAATTGTATTTGCCATCTTTGAGGCGGAAACAACAGTTTTCAAGAAGTGTGCACGTGGAGAGGGAAACTGCATTCAGTTGAAATTATAGGGGAAACATAAAAGTTGGGAGGCTGTGTTAACTGACAATTTGCCTTGTCAGTCCACAGGATACATGTGCAGCCTATGAGAAGGCCAGAGAAAATCCCTGGCAATCGTTGTTGTTTCTACAAAAGATAATCTCTAGTAACAAATGGTCCTTGGCAAAGCTGTGAAATTAGTGCTGCAAACGACTGTGTCCTTTGGGATATCATTGTGTCACTGTTTTCTGCATTATTTTGTGTTTTCTTTCCACATTTCTTAGACAGTATTTATACTCAGCAAATCTTTTAAGAAGAAGGGAAAAAGAAACTACTTACTCTGGTTTTGTACTTCTTTTGGGGATTGAATAGGCAGAAGATACAATATTAAAGCTATCAGGGCTGTTGACAGCACATTTCACAAATTCACATTTTCCCGTAACATTAAACATATGAACAAAAATCATATGTTATTCAAATAAACATGAAACCATTTCTTTTTGTTTTGCAGCCTTTTTTGGGTAACAATGACAGTGTTAACCAAATATCAGGGAAAATTAAGCTTGGCAAAGAAGTTCTGGCTATTTTAGAGGGTCACTGGGTAAGTAGTGAGTGATGCTCTTTTATAAATGCTGGCTGATGGTTGAGACAGGTTAAAATAGCACTTAAATACAAAAAAGACTCATGTTTACAAAAAAGCTAAGTACTGCTTTTGTAGAAAGTATTCAAGAAAGTATAGAATCAACATTGTTCTATTTGCAGCTGTTAAAAGGTGGAAAAATGCACATTTAAGTAGTTTAGGAAGAAAATGAAATGTTGCTTTACAATGAAGCTTGCAAAATATTTTGGTATATGCATTAATTCAATGAAGAATTGTTATGGCACCAGCATGAAATATTTAAGGTTGTTTCAGTTCTGGTGAGGTGACATGGCATCCCTTGGTTTTGGGTGTGGTAATGATTCCATCGCATCACTGTTCCAAGCTAGAACCTAGCACAGAGGGCAGAAATTGAATTTTGAAGTTAGCATATCTAATTATTCTTAACTGCATGCATTCAAAAGAAAATAAATTCTTATTACAAAAAAAAGGCAATTATTCCTTGCTTTTTTGTTATTTTGGCCCTCTGAGATAATTACAATTAAAGTAACAATCATATCTGTTACAGGACAGTGAAGTTACTATTAGTGACAAGAAGACAGGTGTTTCAGAGACATTCTGGAACCCAACATCTGATATGAAGCAGCGTAGGTTACCTAGATACACTGTGAAGTTTGAAGAGCAAGATGACTTTGAGTCAGAGAAGTAAGTTCACTTTAGAACCATGTATTTATTTTGCCAAAATAAAACTCATAGTCTTCTCCAAATTATAAGCAAATTATCATTACTTTCCCATGTTTGGTGATACTAGCCTTTGATGATAAAAGAAAGTAAGACTGTTAAATATAAGATCATTATTTATAAACCTTACAATCATGGAAATCGTGACAGAAATGTAGATAAAACATCTGTTAAAAATGGTAATATTCTCTTTGGTGGGTGATGGTAATATTCTCTTTGGAGGGTGGTCCATTTACTTAGCCTGTAATTGAGGAAATTGTTTGCAATTATTTCTGTCAACCAGATTGTGACTCTGGTGACTCTGTATGTTGTTCATTTGTCAGGCTTTGGCAACAAGTGACAAAAGCAATAAATAATAAAGACCAAACAGAAGCTACTCATGAGAAATACATTCTGGAAGAAGCTCAGAGAAAGAGTGCCAAAGAGAGGAAACTTAAGGGTGAAGAGTGGACATGCAAGCTGTTTGATCAGGATTCAGTCACAGGAGAATGGCACTACAAATATGCTGAGTGAGTCCTGGAGTGCTTGGTAATGTTGCTGAGCCACTTCCTGTGGTTTCAGGAGCAAAAGAACTGAGACACAGAGCTTATTTATGTATAATGACATAGCTGTGCTATGTTCTAGATTTTTTTGTGGCATGGCACTTTGGGGTGCACTGTCCTCCCTTTTTCCCCCCTTAGACTGACCAGAACAGCTACACAGATTTCCCAGACTGGAAAATATGGTACCTATGGGCATACCAGCTGGAAATCAGAAAATCTCGTACCTGAAAATCAGAGAAACCTGTGCTTAGTTGGATTGAGCTATTTAATTTGTTACATATTAGAATAACTCTGAGAATAGCAGGTTTACAGCAATAGTTAATGCTGGGACCAGTGGTTCTGCCTGGCTGTCAAATATGCCCTGCACATGAGTGTGTGTGAATCAATTTGTGTGATGCTCTAGGTCAGAAGATGAAGATGTAGCTGTCTCCCTGATTGCTGGAGGGATGCATTCTGTGTCCTCACCAATGTTGCAAAAGTCCACTTGAAGCTGAGCCCTTTACTAGTGACGGTTTTCACAGAGCACCCAAGTTCTGCTGATTTTTTTTTTTTTCAGTACCCAGCATGCTTCTGTATTGTAGGGATTGTAAAAGTAAAATAGCCAAAGATGATACACACAGAGTTAAGTAACTTTGGAGCCACGAATGCTGTAAGTATATTCCCATGGCTAAACCTGGGAGGCCTTTACCTTTCTGTACAGGAATGGCAATACTGAGGTCATGGCCTAAGGGTATGTACAGGGAAGAGTATGAGATTCCTGAGTACTCTACATGTCTCCAGCAAATTTGCAACTTGGAGGTTTCCTGGAACCAAACAAGGAATCTGTGTATTTATCAACTCTCAGTAAATTTATTTTCCATGAATTTCATTGGTTTCCTATTAAGTTTGTGCACACTTTCACCTCTGAAAACATCCTGCAGCAGGGAAATTCCCCAACTAGACTAAATGCTCTGTGAAGCACCCTGTCTTGGTTTGAACCTTCTAGTGCTGTTGATGCCTCTTCCTGCTGGAAGAGTTATGAACGGTCCAGCTGAATTGACTGCCCATACTCTTGAACCCTGTGTAAAACCATTAGGAAAAGGACAGTACTTGAAATCTGTTAGACTGTCCTCTGCAGCTTTAAGACCTGTCTTGTTAATCTGCATTATTTCTGGTGTCCTTGAGGCCTTGTGGTTCAAGGATGTGCCACAGAAATTTTGCTATGTGCTAGAAAGCAGTCTGCACTGTCAGCATTGCCTGGAAGAAGCCTCTCTCTCCTTTTAAGCATATAATGCTGGCTCACCACCTGCTCCATGTAGAGAGCAGTCTTCTGCACTTACTATGAAAGATGTGTGCAGTGAGCTGGAGCATTTGTTAAGGTATCTGGATTATGGATTTAGGCATCTGGATTACAAATACAGAAGAGAGCAATGCCTAGTTCTTAACCCAGTTGCCTCAGATGACATTTAATTCAAGTCAGGTTAAGCTAAGATGTAAGTGCAGGTCCATGTTCACAACATCTGAAACAGCTACAACTATTTAAAAGGCATACGGAAGGACACGAAAGGAAATCCATGCTTAATCTACTCTCACTAAAGCTGTGTGTCAGAACATCCTTCCTGCAGCTCACTTGCAGTTTCTGTCCTGAAAAGCCTGTGATCAGCGGAGATGTTGGTATTTGCCTTTGGCTGCTTGTTGTTCTCTAATGAGCTATGTCTCTCATGCTGTTGTGGTTTTTTATAAATTCTGTATTAGGCTGTAATTGGAAAAGCACTCCTAAAAATCAGAACAAGAAAACTGCATATCTCATTAGTGTCTCATGACACTAGTCTTGATTACCATTAGCCACTAAGGGATGGAAGCAGGTTTGAGGTAACTGATTCTTAAACTCGCCTTCCTAGGCATTTTTTAAAAGAAAAAAAAAGAAAACTCAACAGAAAGCAGTTAAATATTTTTAAATTTGTCTAATTTCCCAGTAGTTCTAAAATAATAACTGTATCTGAAGCAGGAAATCTCTCCATGTTTGCAAATACATATGATCGGCAAAAAAAGATACATAATGATATTGGTTAATATAATAGTTTATACTCTGCCAGCTGGCTGGGGGTTTGATCTGGACATGAAGTTCATTTTTTGGCCCTATTTTGGCCATTTATTGGCCCTTCAGGTTAAGACTGGACCATAGGTAGAAGATAAGATCGTAACACCATGTCTGATTTCTCTATAGGGAGATTTTTTGCCTCTTCATACTGAGTAGTTTCTGAGCAAGGAAATATTTCTTATTTAAATTGCTGTAGTGTTAATAATATTCTCTTTGTCTAGTACCAGACCATGGGACCCTTTGAATGATATGATCCAGTTTGAAAAAGATGGCACAATCCAAACAAAAGTTCGACATCGGACACCAATGGTATGTTCCAGTTCTGACAGCACATGCAAGATCCAGGAACTTGTATATGTTGCCCATTATGTGTATAAAGATCATCAGAGCATTGGGATTGATGGGAAATGCTATTATCCTACAAAAATGTTGTTTACACAGTCCAAACAATGTCTTTCACTTCTGTGTTGCATCCTAAGTGGTCAAAATTACTTGATTGGATACGAAAATAAAATACACAGACTTGAGCTCAGCAGTTTAATGTGTAGTTTCCTTAAATGGGAAGATGCACAAAATTCAGACTGCTAATACATCGAAAATTTTAACTTGGACTTCTATTAGATATTGTGCTTTTTTAACTGTCACCGTTGGAATGTGCTGCTTTGCTAGAGTTCTGGTTCTCTGGAAATAACATAAATTTATCAATTTTAGGTTACTGTTCCAAAAATCAAACGAAAGCCAGCCAGTCAGAAGAAAGGAGAGTGTGGTTTCTCCTCCCCAGAGCCTGATAACCAGGATTCCTCTGGGAGTGAAGGTACGAGAAGATACATTTACATACAGAAATAATAAATTTATTTGACATCTGAAGAGTTCAGTGTCATGCATACTCTTCTTATCTCAATGTTTTTACTATGCTTTAGTTCTATCCAACATGAAGCACATTCTGGAAAACAAAAGGAGCAGAATGGCTCATGTTTTTAATTGCAGATTTTCTAGTCTTTTTAAATGCAGTGTAGGTAGGCTTAAGTGCTGCACATATTTAGTACCTAGGGAAAAAGAATAGTGTTCGTAAACTCTTTCCTTTCTTAAAAGATTAATTGTTTTAATTTGTAGATTAGTACGTGGCTAGAGGGTAGATTTTTGTTGTTGATAATGTTTGCAGAAGCTAAACAATATGGCGAGTGTTTAAAAGACATTTCAAGCACTTAAGTTGCTGTCCTTCTGTGATATAGGTGACTCTGAAATTAAGTTTTCAATAGAAGCTAGCCAGAAAACTTTCTTCTCATTTTTACAACAGGCTTAGTTTGTCATTCATACTTTGTTCCTTTTATGGCAGCAGTGACTTCAGTCAATTACATCTGACTTTTGTATCCTTCTAGCACAACTTCTGAAGCATAATACAAGAATAAGGAAAAAAGGGGCAGACCTTGGTGAACTGCAGAGTGCCATTGAGTCTATAAAGGAAACACAGGAAGACATTAAGAGGTAGTACTACTTAAAAACTAATTAAAATGGTTTATAGACTAGTAATTTCAGAGCTTTTTTTTCCCCATTAGAGGCTGGTATGTATCTTTACTCTTCTCTAATGTTGATTGCTCATTGATGTTTCATAGTTTTCCTCTAAAGCTGCCTTCTGTAGGGAGCCCTAACATAGTAGAAAATGTCTAATTGTCTAGTTTGTAATTTACAGGATATTGTTTTCTATCTTACAGGGAGATCATGGCGCTACGAAATAGAGTCACTTCTAATTCATCACCCTGGGACTACCATTCCTTGCAGTTTAAGCACTGTGTCTTCATTATACTCATGGTTCTGCTACAGCTTATCATTAATTTCTTGTTCAAATAAGAAGTATGAACAAGGGCCTTCTTGAACTGGAATGATCGAACTGTTACTGGGGACCATATTTTAAGCTGGACTTCAAATGATGCAATATTATGTAAAAGAACTGTGTAGCAACAACTTACAGAACTTTGCCTCAGCGTTCATGGTTCAGAATCATACTTCTGTCTACCCAGTTGCAGTAAGAATTGTGTAAGTGCCAGTACACTCTTTCGCCTGGTGTGTGCCTCTGTCTCGCAGTCATACGACATCAGCCTTGTGTTTATATTGCGTCATACGCTGTACTGATGAATCTTCACCACGGAATAGATCAAGTTAAATACTCAGAGGTCAGACTCTGTAGGTAGGATGGGATTCCTGTTATGGTAGAATGATAAACAGGCATACTTCGTTATATATAAACCTAGCATTTTTGTAACAAAGGAACTTTTGAAGTAGTCAGCAGCTTTTGTAAATGGCATTGGGTGTTTGGAAGTAAACTTTTGCTTAAGGTCAAACAAATACATTATTATACAAAAAATTGTGAGTATTAGGAAATGGCAAGTAAAAAGCTAAAGTCTTTGGGAAATCTGCGACATAATGTCCATGATTTGTTTTGGAAGTATGAGGTTTTTATCCTGAATTACTAAAGGTTTGTAAGCCAGCTGTTTTATAGTTTAAAAAATTCAGATTCATCATAAAAACATTCCTGCATCTACTGTACAAAGCACATTTTTAACAGTACAGCACCGAGGAAGGTACTGTCTTGGTCTGCTCTCTCTCATGATTTGCAAGTATCAAGGATTTCTGGTATGTTTGTAAGTCTTCAAAAGTCTACAGCTTTGAATTTACATTTGTGTATGGCCATGTCACAGTAAGCAGACAGACTGCTGATGCCAGGACTCATGGTTATTTTTGAAACAAAATGTGAAGATGAAGAGGTGTGCTTAGTGTGTAGCTTGAGCTGAATCTCCAAAAGGCAAGGTAGAATAGGATTTGGGCAATGTCATGAGTACACTTGCAAATGAAAATGTATGTGTTTACACAGGGAAAGCTCAGAAATTTTGTGATGGTTAACATCATATATCTCAAAACAAATGAGAGGAAAATCCAAGTGTTTGTGAAATCCTTCCTTACTGCAAGTGTATACTACTTACCAGAATACATGGATGCACCTTTTTAGTATGCTGTAGCCATACAAATTCATGCGAAGCTTAAGTTTCAATTCAAAACCAGGGTTTCTAACATTTTTTATTTGAAGAAATATAGGCATGTATAGAATTTGTAAAATTCCAGCAAAAAATGTAGTGCGGGTGTTTATCTGGTGAGTTCCCTGTGCCAGTCAAGCATACCAAGGCAAAAAGGGGCTGTAGAATTGTATTTTCAGTACCCCAGGTGAGACAACAGGACACAATGTGAAGGACAGCCAAGTTCGTTTTCAGAGGATCAAATCCATCCTGGGCAGTGGAACAGTTCAAAAGTCACGCTTAACTTTTTGCCATGGCCACGTTTTATCCCTCTGCCTTGGACAGCCTACCTGACTCTCCAGGTGATCTGCCTTTCTGTTCTGCATCAGTCTCACTAGTGTTTAGTGAAAATACTGTTTACTCGTTTATCTATCCAGCTTCCACACACCTCCCCTTCTCTTTTACCTTTCCTCTTCCTTGGGCCTCAGCTGCATAAAAGTTAATTGTGTAAGCAGTGAACTGCAGCATATTTATTACAGCTTCACATTAGCATGGTTTGGTCTTGAATAATTTTTCTGGAACATGGTATATTAGCCAGATCTTGTAGCTATGGGCAAGACCAAACCTGGTTGGACTTCTATTAAATCTACATCTCATAAGGTAAAATTTGTGAACGTAGAAAATTCCTTCATAAACAACAAAAAAAAAAGATTACAAATGCCTCAGTCTCTAAATGGAAACTGAAGTTGTCATCCATGCATGAAATGGCATTAAGAAAGCAGAGTATTGTGACATTGACTTAGTGTTCTCAGCCTGGAATTTGGCCATTCATTATTGCATTCAGATGGCAACGCTTCCCTTGTCTTAAGATCCATTACAAGCCTTTAAACATATTCTGAACGTGAGAATAATCCAATGAGTGAGATTTGGGCAATAACTTCAATCCCCTAAAATAATACTCTGCTAAATTTGTGGTGTTGAAACTCTTGACTGATAGTTACAAGCTCTTATCTCCCTTGTAAATAGAAGTGTCCTTCTGCCTTTTCAGGCTGATTTTTAAAATCACTTCTATTCAAGAGCAGTGAATAACACAGTCTGCGTGCATTTTTACATGAACCGCATGGTAGTGACTGGATTTGACCCAGCCAGTTGGCTGGCAGCTTGGTGTTAGACATTGTCAGACTAAAAAGATGCTCCACAGCTGAAGTTCATGCTCAGCTCAAGGCAGGTAAAAGACTTGAACAGAGTGAAACAAAATCCTTATGCTTGTTTTCCTTTTCAACTTATTTTTTAGAGTTGAATTCTGTTGAAGAAGTGTTTTTAGTGATGATCTGGAAAGGTAAAGAATATGTGATGAAACGTTTTGAAAAGTAAAATTGCAGACTTCTGTGAGACCGTATGATAAATTCTGAAAAGTACAGTGAAAACCTAGTAATTCTTATTTTGCTGGGTTTTGTATGATGTTCCCTCATTTGAATAGAAAAAAGTAACTTCTTCCCTAATTTTTACTGTACAGTTGGTCACAGATGTGTATGGATCATTTTCTTTAGTGCGTCACCATTGTCCTCTTTAGCCATGATGTACAGCAGATCTTGACTTACTACCTGCTTAAGACTGAGCTCTGCACATACATAAAAATTGATTGTACAGTTTGCAGATGTTTGAGGGCTGTGGTCTTCTACTAATTTTTAAAGTTTATAACAGCACGTTTTCACATTTGATTTCCAAGTCCTGTTTTGTTTGGGTTTTTTTTCTTGTACAGGAAATATCTGCAGAATTTATTGCCATGTGGTTTTGTTGGGTTGGTTTGTTTGTTTTCAGATGCACTCTATGCCTTTAAGTTGCCATTTAGGTACACGTTGCCTGATTGGGTACAGATGACCTAAGATAAGAAAAAGTAAATATGCCATGTGAAATGCAACAAGTATCATTTTCAACACTAGATGATGTTTCTTGAATTTCACCTGTTGATTCCTTTTAAATAGTTGATATTACTTGATCAGGGCATATAGCCCGGTTGTCATGTCCTTCCTTCCCCTTGTGAAATTTCACAAATTCTTTGAAAGGTTATCCTGTAAAATGTAATGGTTGTGGTTTCTTCTTTTTTGTTGTTTGCTGTCCTTCTGTGCCTTTGGCAATTTTTTTTTTTTTTTTTTGCTAGACTTGTGTTCATGAAACAGATTTGTAATTCTTGTTTCTTGAAGGCTGTTATTTTTGGCTATTACCATTGTTTGTGTAAATAATGTGTAACAAAAATCCTGTACGTCCCTTAAGTTTTAATTATTTTCATTTCAAGAGTACCCGCAAATCACAGCACATTTAGCAGATATTCAAGTATTGTAAACAGTGCCTTCTTGATGGGTTTCTATGCTGTTCTGAGACATGTAAAGATTTGTCAAATTTGTGCCATATGTAATATCAGACCTTTTGTGAGGGCTGTTGTATTTGAGAACTGATGTTCCTGCTTAGTCAGACTGGGGCGGGGGGGGGGAATCAGCTCTTTCTGGCTGGTGAACCGAGAGTGGAGGATTTTGGATGTTGACAGTGAAGCTGCACTACGTTGTGGTAATACAGAAATAGTTCGAACGTCACGGCGCGATTATTTGGGCCTTCTCTTTAACTTTTTATGCCCTACCCCGGCCTTTCGCTCTGCCAAGCGGGAAAATCAGCCCTCAGGACACAGCGCCCGCTTTCCTGTCCCGTGTGTCCCGCCCTGTCCGACACCCGGGATCACCGCTTTGTGGGAGGGATCTGAACTGTTACGGGCCGCCTCCAATAAAGATGTGTCGCACCTCCGCGTCTCTGGGCTCTGTGCGCCGCTCCCCGGCCCCGCTCCCCCTCCTGCTCCTCGGTCGCCGCAGCCCGGCTCCCGCTCCCCGCGTCCCCCCGGTCCCGCCCCTCAGCCGCTGGCCGGGCGCGGCCGTGACGCGCGGCGGGCGGAAGGGGCGGCCCGGGCGCGGCGGCCATGGCGGCGGCCGGGCTGGAGCCGC
>NW_024580671.1:6430587-6498713 GCF_017639235.1 Corvus kubaryi
CTCGGCCGGCTGGAGGCGCTGCTGGAGCCGTACCTGGCCGGCCGGCTGGGCCCCGGCGAGCGGCAGCGCCTGGCGCGGCTCTGCGCCGAGCTGTGCCGCCGCTGGGCCCCGAGCGCCGCCGCCCGCCCGCAGGCGCTGCGGCTCCTCGGCCGGCGGTTCCCGGAGCTGCACGCCGCCGTGCCCGGCCTGCCCCTGGCGAGCTCCAGGGTCCTGCCCGGCATCGTCCTCCGCAGGGACTTCGCTGCTTACTGCCCGGCGGACGGGGAGCTGCGGGCCCTGCTCGTCACCGAGCCGCTGCGGCCCGCCCTGACGGCCCCCGGCGTCGAGTTTGTTGTAGACTCTGAGGGTCAGTATCAGGCTTCCCTGCGCTGGGTCACTAGGAGGACAGAAGCCTTAATGAAACGCTTGCAGAGCAACAACGTTAAGCTTTTACTGTCGAGTGCGAAGCAAGAAGAAGTAGTTATCTACTATGCCCAATTATATGGTGTGTCTGTGGTAGAGTGTTTATCGTCGGAAGAAATGGCCCTTATCAGTGAAATCACCGGCGTCTCCCCTTACGCATCTTTCGGTGATAACATGGACAGAGAAATAACCGAAACTGCTGCGGTAACGTTTTGCCTGCCCTTGCTGCTTATCTCCAAGAGATGTGTCCACATTGGCTTCAGCAGTGTGTGCGCCTTCCAGCCCCATTGCCTGATCCTTTGTGGGCCGGTCGATGGCGTTAATGAGCAGCATGCTGCTGCTTTACAGGAGGCGTTCACAATGCTGCAGCAGGTGTTTAAAACAGTTGATCAGAGAGAGGAATGGAAAGCGGAAGGTGAAAGCCAGAGTGAAGCCTCAGATGTTTGCACTTGGCATTTTTCAGCTGCTCAGAAACAACTGGTAACAGAAAATACTTGTAATAGTAACCAGGTTTCTGAATGTCAGCTGAAAGCACTTAGTGATGAAACAGAGACAAAAATTTTAGACCCTCATAAAAGTGATCTGCTGGTCAACAATCAAAAGAACCACAGCACTGCTGTGCTAGTGGCACATAACCCCGATATAGTCACTGTGTGTGAGTGCCTGCATGGTGGCAAAGGTCTAGAAAAAACATGTTGCCATATCGTTCCATTTAAAGAGGAGGAGAGTTGTGTAGGTATTGCACAGGATTACTCCAACTCCCTCATAGAAGCGGGACCAGTTTTGCCAGTAGGAGGTTACTTTGAAATCCTGTTACATTATTATATTCAGGACTATGCAAAACAGTGTCAGCAGTCAGAGGTAACTGTTGTGTCTAACGTGGTTGCTGATGCTTTGCTAAGTATTCCCAAGGCCTTGTACAGGAGGGCAGAACGAGATGGCTTTACCAAATTCTATCTTGAAGCCATTAATTCGCTCCGAAAAAATCAGCCACTGCCTGTAAATAATGAAGGCTTAGAGTCAGTGTATTGCAAATACCAGTTAGTCATTTCAGTTCTTCATTGTGTTACAGAGCTTCTCTCTGTAGACTTAATAATCGGTATTAGGCGGCCGCTCCAAAGAATTGAGGATTGTGACTCAGAAAATGACTTTTGAAATCGTTAATAAAGACTGATTTTGGTTATGTGTTGTTTTCTTGTGTCTTCTTGTCAAATGGACATGTCTCAAAATTCAATGCTAGAGAGTAAAAGATGTCTTTTAGACCTAATGTGCTTCTTCTCTTAGAAGAAAAAGGCTAACCAGCTGAGACTGTGGAAAACTGGGTTGTAAACAACATGAACTTGACATTTTGAGCATGAAAGTGTAGCTGATTTCCACTGCAGAAGATGTGCATTGCAGTCTCCATCCACATGCTGAGGATCCTGTGTACATTCAAGCCGAGGATGGACTTTGCCTCTTTTGGTGGATTGAGTGTTTTCACAAGCTAGATGTGATTAGTTTTCTTGGCATGTTAAAAGTTGCCAGTATGACATGAGCCACTGAACTTGCAAGTTACAAACCAGGGGGGGGGATTTTTTTTTAGCCTTCATAATTAGCCAGACTAAATGTTTTTTTTTTTAATTAAAATATTTTTAATACATCGTGGTTTTGAATATAAAGGGAAAAACATAACTGTTGTTAGCCTGTTCAGCACTGGGGCAGGCAGCAGTAAGCCACTGTGGTGTATCCCGATGAAGAATTTTCTGATAGGAGATGCAGCATTTTTATCTTCCACTGAGTTCATTTCAGTTGAACTAGAAGAGTGAGGAATAATTTGACTTTATGGCAGTTTCTCTGGTAAATTAGTTAATGTGACATTCCTTATTACAACATGGGTTGAGTTGTGGTCCTGCTATAAAAGGCTGTATACTTATGGGAGAAGTTGAGCCAGGCCTAATGCAGTTCTGTGTGAAAAACCTGAGACAGTTCAGACTTTGATCATTAGGGATTTTATTCTGGGTTGGTTCTTCGGTTGCTTCTGGTTTTTCCCAGTTTTTTTCCCCCAGGATTTTCACCCTAATAATATTTGCTTTAAGCCCAGTACCACATACATGTATACCTCCCTTTCCACTGGGTCCTAAAAACTACAGGTTTGATGGAGGAGGTTTTTGAGTAACTTCATCAGCTGCAGCTGATAATGGTATCAAATTGGTTCTCTGTGCATTTGCCAGTGTTGCATAATAGAGAGTAATGGCATTTTTTTCTTAATCTTCCATTAAATAAAATTAGTGGGGCTGTTTAAAACCAGAGACATAAATCATGTTTACCTGCTATACCTGAGATGATTACAACTAGTAAAGAGATTCACACACACACACACACACCCCCCCCGTTACTTTATGCTTTTCCTTTTTCAGTTTCTTCAGAAGACTCAAACTACCAAAGTTCTTTCAGGTGTTTTGTCAGCAATGCTTTATTTGACTACAACTTTCTGTTGAAATTTTACATATATTCCTGGTAATAGAAAACATTGTAATAATTTTTTTCCTGACTAATACACTCGTATAGACATCTGCATATGAATAATAGTGAGACTCAGGGCTCACTGGAGTGATTTCTTTAATAAAGAACTAAGGGCAGCAATTCTTTTTGTAAGAATCTTTTGGCAGGTGTGGAGGTGGGGGAGAATTAAACAGGGAGGAAAGAGAATCCCATTCTTGTTGCTATCGTGTGCTCTTGGAAGCTGCTGAATATGACAAGTCTAGTATGAGCCAAGAGAAATCTCCACTGTGGAAGGTTTCAGAGCTGTGTGCCCTGCTCTGCCTGGATGGCATCGGGAGTTTCCACTAGCCCTGGCACTTCAGCAGGCACTTGGGTCTGCATTTTAATGTTGTAATGAGCTGATTTTGTTTTGCTTTTGCCCAAGTTTCTGCAATACTCTCTTCAAACCACTGACCAACTTGCCAGCCAAAGATGAGTGATTTGCACCGTGGTACTCTTAACAACTGTGGCTTAGCACACGTGAAGCCTTGTGGCAGTGGGGGTTGTCTTTAGAAGCAAACCTTTGTATTCCTAATCAAGGTGCTGTCTAAAGAAAGAAAGTACTGTGTCATTTCACATCACTTTACACCATTTGCACATCTGGTCACTTTCAGATTTACTGCAGTTTCTTTGAAAGGTTAAAAATATTTTGTTACATGAATGGCCTTCTGGTCGTTTGATTTAAATTGTGCCATTCTTACTGAGAAGAAGAAAAGTCCAGAAATTTCACCATATATAGAACTCTTATTTTGCATGCCAGAGATACAAAGGAGAATTAAAAAATGACAGTTACATAAAACTTCTTTTTTCTGACCTGTTTCTGGTGAAACCTTGTGAGTCTGAAGATTCATTGAGGCAGGAACTGTATTTCTTTGGCTTCTCTGTCCTTCTATATTTTATGGATGATCAGTTTTCCATTTTGAACTACTGTTTCCCTGTTCTGTCTACAGAACTGGAAACATGGCAGGCTTTTCCCTTGGAGAGGAATGTCCCTTCTTTGTCCTGGTCTGCAGAAGTGGATGCTTGTTCAGGATATGGCTGTTTGGTTCCAGTCCTGAAGTCTAAGCTCATTACAAGATGTGCACCAGCTCAAGGAAGAAAAAAAAAAGGCATTAACTTAGTCTTTGGAGAGAACAGATTTACTGCTCTCGCAGCTCTTCCTTATCCTTAGGAGTCTTCTCCAATAATTAGCCTGGAAGTGTAAACATGACCTAATCTTAGAAGATATTTTGGGTTCACTGCTATCCCATCTACCCTTTAAGAGAAAGGCTGTTTGTAGCCCTGAGAAACAGCTCAGTCTGTGTTCTGGGCTCTGGCTCAGGTGCTGTCCCTGCCATTTCTGCTCTGCTGATGTTTCTGACCTGCTTCAGCGGCTGCCCCCCATTGCAGAGGCTACTTGGGCTGTTACTGTTGCTCAGTTCCTAAGCCTTAGGTATGCAATTATTCGTGACATCTCGCAGCTATCCCAAATTTCAAAGCTGTCTCGAGCTGTAGCTTGCCCTTCAGCGGGGGACAAGTGATCTCTTGACACAGTGACAGGGACCAAAGAGGTTACCTGGGACAGCTTGGGAGAATGGTTTACTCAAAACCACAGGGAGCAGTGTGTTGGGGCATTCAATGGGGTTGTAACTGCCTGCGGGTTTTTCTTGCACTGTTTTGCAGAGATTATTTTTCTTTTGCACCATTATTCTATTACTTTTATATTTCTAAATATGGGTTGGCCTCCATGCAACGTGAAAGTCAGGTACACATGGACATGTGTTTCAACTCAGATCCAGTCCTTAAATACGATGTAAAGTTCAGGGATACTGATGCCAATAGCCTAAGATTAAAAGAATAGCTTTTAAAAAATCGTGATGTTTAACTCTCCTTTCTGCAGTCCTTAGCAAACTTACATTCTGCCCCACATGAAATTCCTCAGAATATTTTGAAGGCATTCACCCCATGCACAAGGAGTTTAGGTATATTTTAGGCAAGGTGATCCTATTTGTCAGGTAGAAGATTCACATATACAGTCAGGTAGTTTCTTTCTTTTCTTAAATTTTAAAAACCCCAGTTTTAGTATATGTGTCTAGTAATGTGCATGGGACTAGGTTGAAACTGCCTCCTGCATGCAGTTCTTGGGAATAGGCATAATCTATTTACGTGACAGGAACACACTGGCTTTATTTGTTGATTTGTGTGGGGGTCGAGTCTGAACAGTTTTGCAGGTGCTGGGACCACGCTGAGACAGCCTCCATTCCCCAGCTCTCCTGGAGCTGCGTCCCCGTTGCTGACCCCACCAGTCCCTTGCTGCTCAGCACCTTCCCTGGCCCTGCTCGCTGCTCTCCATGACACCAGCTCCCTGCTTACCAAATAGGTATTGCTTAACTTCTTTAGTGGGAGTTATGCAACCTGAGTGTGGCCTTACATTTTCATCCATGCTTAGCTGACCTTCAGCGTTTTTGGCAGCTGTACAGAGAGCATCGTTGAACAGGAACCAGGCACAACAAAGAATATTATTCTGTTGTGCCACAAATCTCAGGCTGCTGAATCACCTTTGTAAGAGGGGATAGGAGAATGCAACATTTTGTTTAGGAACGTAACTGTATAGTGGCATATTTTATATTTTTCTGTATATTTTATATGCAGAAAAATCATATTATTTCTGTTGCTGTATCTAGAAGTCATCTTCCAGAGCCCAAAGGCAGGGGATTAATCACACCATGTGAGAAGATTAAGGAAGATTAAATTCTTCACTTGCATATATCTCCTGGACTTTACTAGAATTGCATTCATCTGTTCTAAAGTTCCTTTTTGTTGCATGACAGATCTGCTATAAGTGGTAGAGACTTCTGTTTACATTGCTGAATTGTATCTATGCTTGTTTAGATTAATCTATCACCTTGCATATTTTTTTTTAGGGAGGTTCTTTTAAATCTCATGTTAAGAGAGAGAAACTTTCAATGCTCAGTTGCAAAATTCTCTTTAATTTTGGAAATCTAAGAAACTGTGTGGTTTTGTCACTAGCAAACCCAAATATTAAACACTTGCTCTATTTACTATACTATTTATCCCATTATTGCTATTAAAACTGAACAAGAGAGTAAATGTCTGAATTTAACACCAGTCACTTTGGAAATGCATTGGCTGTAATTAACAGGATTATAATTTTGCAGTATCATTTTGTGTAAGGTGTCATTTGTATTCTGTTAATGAGACTAGAAATAGATGTTTAGATCTAGGATTTTGCAAATTACTTCTCCCTTAATAGAGTATTAAGCTAATAATTACTTCCAGGAATAAGAATTTTAATTTTTGCATTCCGAAACTAAAAACAATAGCAGAAATGTAATAGATGCAATACATAGTAGCTCCTTCTTTATTAAATGATTCAATAAAGGACCAGACTTTTGTAAGTGATGCTTATTCCTGTAATAGATCAAGCAGTGCACTCTTTTTAAAAACAGTCCTGGCAAAAAGAATACCAAATATTTTTCCATAGGGACACCATTTGTGCTGGTTCAGCAAACAGTTTATTTCTCACAAAGTCACCAGCAGATAAAAGAACTGAGGCTTTGGTCCAGTGCAGGATTAAGGGCACATCAGTAATGCTCTGTTGTGCATGGCTGTGTCCTAAGCCATCTACAGCAGAAATCACTATAAAGGATAAAATTTCCATTAAAGGTATTTTTTAGAAGGTATTGTTTTACTGAGCAGATTGTCTAATCTCTTCTTATTTTGAGATTCCCGGTGAAACAATCTAGCATGGTGATCTAGCTTTTGATAATAATCATGACCTACTTTCAGTGGGTGTCTTCAGTTTGCAGGCTAAGCATCTGATTAAATATTACCTTAAAATGGGAATGCAGAGAGGAAACACATAGCAGGGCTTTCTCTGGGTACATGGGGGAACAGACAGCTCTAGATGAGAGTAACATCCGCTGAGATATTAACTTTAGATTTGATACATGTATAAGGATTATATTTATATGCCATTCCTTTTGGAGCACTGAAAGTGACTGTAGAAACTGCTGAATTATATTCATAAAGCAAATAAACTGCTTGGGAGCTCTTTCCTAAAATCAGAAATACTCTGAAACTTTTAAATGCTGATGCAGTACTGAAAAAGTACAAAATAATCACAAAGTGCTGAAAAAATTTTAATCTGTTATCAGTGTTGACTGTACTGGAGATGTTATTGGCACATGTTTTAATGTCCTAGTGTTAGGAATATAATCCTGAGGACCAGTGCCCCACAGCAGGGCTGCTGCTACCGTTCCTATTGGTCCTGGGGGTAGCTCTGCCCTTGCACTCCAGCAGTCACACAAAGACGGATCCTACTATGCCAAGCCTAGATGTGGCACAGTTCACCTTACCAGAGTGTTTAGGATTAAATTTCAGCAGCTCAGTAAATCTTGCAAGCTGTGGTTTAGGTAAGAGGAGGGTTTTTTGGCATTTCCAAACAAACAGTGCTTATAATGCAGCAAGTATCGGAAATTACATTCCCCGTAATCTGAGACATTTTTGTCACCTTGCAGAATTTTTCAGTGAGACACATTTTAAGCCTTGGTGGTAATTAGCAAGTAGTATCAGCATCATTTTGTTCTAGGACTTCCCTCTATTTAAAAGTTTGCCACCTGGGCTATAATCCTAAGTGCTGCAGAAGTTACAAGAGAAGTCAATGTGTAATCACGCAGAAAGCAAGAATTTTTCCCCTCCTGTTGCTTTTACTTTCTGCTTGACTGTAGAGCTCATGAGGCAGTGAAATATGGTAATAACTCCATGGGTGTCTGGGTCGAGAGAAGGAGGGACAAGAATAAGAGAAGACAGGAGACAAGAAGGCCCAGTTCAAAAGGAAGAGGGAGGAAAGATGAAGGTTGATTGATGAAGAGAGCATAGAAAAGGACTGTCATGTAGAAGGAGGAATATAGAGTCTCAGACATGTGAATGGGGAGAAGTAGCTCCAGCTTCCACACCTCCCTCCCTGAAAAGGCAGTAGCAAAGGGAAGACATTAAGTTCTGCTCTCTTCTTGGAAGAGTAGTAGATTGTAGTTGCCAAATGGAAAAAGATAAAATCCATAAAACTGATTTTCTCCTGTCCTGGTGTAGGGGAGTAGCTACCTTGGAAAGCATTAGGAGCGGTGGAGACAGCCTGTCTACATATCTCAAGGTGTCCTGGGCTGTAAATTTGCAACAGCCCAAGATAAAGATTCACATTTCTGTTCCTGAAGCTCAGCGTCTAGGAGTGGGTAAGAAATTACTGGGTGTGGATTACATTTATTTAGATAGCACGTCTTGTCCTCACTGTCCTGAGCCTCTGGAATGTGCTTTGATCCTGAGGACTTTTGAAGGCACATGCTGGTATCAGCAATGCAGAGTTTGGCTCCCCAGCCTCAGCAGTGAGGGGTTCGGGGCTCGAGCCTGTGTAGTGCCTTGTCCCTGGGGAACACCGCACAAGTTTGTGTTACAGGGCGCCCGGCGAAAAACACGGGGCTGTAGTGGGAAGTTGCTGAGTTTACTGCTTTGAAAGTAATTGTATGAACTGTTATCTAAGTCATAAATCATCAGCTGATAATTTTGCCATCTGCTAGGCCTTAGATAATGTATCTAAATTTACTTGAGTTAAAGCATAGAAAGCCTGTCTAGGACCTCCAAGCTTATTTTTCATAGTGGAATATAGCAGGAGTTCAGTGCTTTTAGCCTCCTTATTGCATTGTGGGGAAAAACCAATTTTCTTGCGTAGTTCTGACTTCTCATAAGACTGAACCATTTTAGGAGAAACAATTCTTGTAAAAATCATAGGTTTCCAGTATCTCCAATACCAATGCAGTATTGGTAGCATCTTGTTTGTTTAATAGTTAGCACTTACGACCATGAAAAACATCTGGCCCTGCTGAAAACAGCAGGTTTCAGCCTCTGCATATTCAGACTCCAAACCTCTAATCCAAATGTATTCAAGTGATTATAAACAGAAGTATTGAATTGACAGAGTACCAGACCAGTAAAATTAATTGCTTAGCACTTTAGAGCAGAAGATGATTGATACCAGATTTTTTTAAATAATAGTTCTCATTGCTTTTCCTACTGAAAAAAATCCATGTTCGAATTAAAATGCATGAACAAGATCATCGATCATTTTCTTGCTATTGTACTTAACATGTTATTTGAGTTTTAACCATTTATTCTGTGGTGTCTCTAGGGCTTGGTAAATATGATTAGTATCTGATTTCAAAAGCCTTTTATTGATTCAGTAACTGCCTGACTTTTGCTGTAACATTTTAACTGCAAAGATCAAATTATAATAAAAATGTAGGAAACATCTCTGAATATCTTGGAAATCTGACTCCATGAACCATTGGGGGAAACTAGTGGATTTTGTCTTCTGGGATTCTATAACAATGTGTGCCTGAAGTTAGGACTGGGTCCTGAACCAGCAGCATCTGCAAATAGTGGTCAGGATCTCATAAACTGTGCAGCTTTTTAACAATTGTACCTTTACATTTTGACACTGCTCAGTTTATAACGAAGTCTAAGTTTGTATCAAAATGCAGAGAAATAATTTTCTCATCATTATTCCCTGTGGATTCCTGTTGTCAGAATGAGTGGGTGTTCACATCAGAAGGTAGAATAAATGCTAGTGCCTTGAAATGCTGCCTCTACAGCTCCTAATGCTGTTGCACTTGTCATTTTGAGCTTTCCAAATGCTCCAGTTTTGAACTTGGAATAAATTTGCTCCGCTCGTAAAAACACCCACGTCTGTAGGAAGAAATGTGTGCATGTACCTTTCTTTAGTTTCCATAATGTGACATGTGTTTTCCCTCCCTAATTTTCCTCCCTGGCACTGTTTTGATGTGCCATGTGACACTGGCCATTCCTTATCCATATCCTTTCCTCAAGGTTGAAAGTTGTCATGTTTTGTTAAAATCTTAGATGCCAGAATTTCTCTTGACTTACTACTTATCTGTTCACATTTTTTTAATCACCCTATTCAAAAATTATGTTTAAGAGTCATTGAATGATTCAATAGAGAACAGCAGATATGAATATTCAATTTAAAGAAAGCAAATGCTGAGGACTTTTCAAACTTTTCACAATAACAGGCATTTATTGTAAAAATAACTAACCAACAGTTGGTCTTCTGCAGGAATAGCTATTAAACACCATGGAGTGAAGATACCAGCTAGAGGAGGAGGCAGAGGTTAAGACCCCAGGGTATTATCGTTGCTGGCACTGATTTACTGCACAGCCTGGAGTAAGTCAGTTAATGCCCATGTGATTAATTTTTCATCATGAGATATTAGTGGGCTTCATATTCATAAAGGTTTCAGACTGTGCTTTAAATCATTGGGAGTTCAAGGATAGATGCAAGTGAAATCACTGCCAGTTTAAAAAAAAATAGTAAAAAAAATAGTAATGTATTAGATGTCCTCTCAGTTTCTCAATTATATTTTTATAGATTGAGGAAAACTGTTTCTACCAGGATTGCAGATATTGCACATTTTATTTCTTTACCTATGACTACTATAGGAAAACTGAGTTGCTAATGAGGAAGCAGGCACCATTTCCTACATTCTTTCCCTTCTAATAAAAAACCAGCTCCCTCACATGCTAAGGATTTCTGCATCCAGTACAGAGAAATGTTTAAAACGCAATGGTTTGAATGAGCCCTTTCCTTTCCCCTACTGCAGCTCCATATTTTTTCCTGTATTTATCTAAGCCATTGCTTGTGATTGGAACAAGTGAAAATCAGGATATGTGCTGTATAGCCCAGCCAGGACAGGTAGCAGTGACTTCCAAAAGGTGCAAAGGAAGCCCTGGTATCCCTGGCTGAGCCAGCCTTCAAGGGCAAGCTGCCCCCCTTCTGGAGCTGGCATGGCCTGTGTGTGGTGTAATGATGTCCAGGTCAATTATATGACCTTCTCCATAGTCAGCCAACCAGGAGTATTGCCATATTGCCTGGCACCAGCTCTGTCTCCTAAAAGCAATGGAGGAAAGGTATATGGAAAACCACTGCCTGGGAAACTCTTTCCCTGTGCAGCCAGATTTTTATTTATTTGTTCCTTAATCCATGCCCAGGTCTAATTTTTTAGGGAACAGCAAATTGTTACATAGTGTGTCACTTGGTTTGCTAGGAGGCTGAGTTAAGTGTGCAGCAGACTACCCGTGTAACGCTGGGTGATTACGTTAGGATGAAACATGTAGAGATGGAGACTATTTAGTGGGTTATACTTGTCACATAATTCCAATATTTCCTTCTGTTAATCACCAGCACAAGTAAAAATGTCTTGCCATTCTCCTTTGACTGCTAAACTTCAACAGTCTTCATGAAATAGTCTACACTTTGGAAGACTTACTACTGCCATTAAAATAGTGAGTCCAATGCCTACATATTTATCATTTACCTATGGAATTTTGCTTCTTTCTTCATAGATACTGGAGATCACATTTAAAAAAAATTAGAAACTTATAACTAATAAGTTATGTTATAGCTTATAAGTTACAACTTTACACTAATAACAGGCCAAACACAAACCTCTAGGTCAAAATAAGGTACTTATCTGGGCTCCTAACCCACATTTCAATCCTTCAGCCCTAATCTACAAAAGAGAAGTAATTTTGCTCAGACTTGTTCCAAATTTTTGGACCAAATTTTTTTGGCAACATTTTTTGAGTATTATGAGAGATGATTTGGGTTGCTTATGAGTCAGCTGTATAATAATTCACAGAATGCCATTTGTATAGCAATTCTTGTACTCTGTGTAGAGTATTAGATATTTATTCATAGAATTACATATGTTAGTTGTAGTCAGGTTGTTATGATGCTCTGACTTTGAACTTGAACTTCCACAGGAGCCTTGACAGAACTTCCTAGCAGCAAAGACAACGACAGAGAGGCATGATTGTATTAAAAAGCTGTTTAATTGTCCTGAAGGTTATATTGGAAAGTCAGAGAGAACTGAATCATACGCCATTAGCAACTGAAACCCCAATTTTGTGTTAAAAAAAAGAAGGTTGATGCCTATTGTTGCTCATAAAAAAAGGAACAGATTTTGATTAAAATAGGAGTGCTGCTGCAAAGGAGATTGACTGGAGAAGCCCAATCCCAGCAGTGCACAGGTGACTTTAAATGTCAGAGTACTGATGAAACTGGGAAAGCGGGGGAAGGTTTTTTTTGGCTTTGCTGTCCCAAGGAGGGGAAGACTGTTTTCATGCCCTGGGTCATGGAAAGCTGCCTGGAAAGCTGCCTTGCCTTACTGCCTGCTGAAAGACATCACTTGCAGTGATTTGCCCTAATATATAAAAATCAAATTCCCAAGTACAAATGGAAAAAAAACACAATGTACAGTCCTGCAGCTTGAACTCCCCTTTGCATTTGGTGAAATGGAGATCTCTTTTGTTTCCTGAATTCAAGATACTCTACAGAACTTGGGTTCTCACAGGATGGCAACTTGCAGGTTTTAGGTTTATGAGGCAAGGACCATTTGGGAAGGGCTGATGGTGAACTCCGGAGAACTGATAAAATGCTTGCATGGACTCCTTAAATTTGAATGCAAAGTGCAAGTGCTGTGGAACGGGAATGGGAGTCAGGGATTGGACGGAGAGGGCCTATTGAGTTTCATTGAGAGCATCCTGCATGTTTATCGAGCCAAGGATATCTGCTGTCTGCAAGGCAATGACTCCCAGTTCCTGCTGAGGTGCCAGAACTGCAGGAGACAGAACTGGCCATCTTCCAGAGGCGAGCTAACATTCCCTGTGATGCAGCAGCCTCCCATGCCGAGGTTGGCAGTCTCTCTCTGACTGATGTGTGTGGCACTAGAAAAGCTTGCAAAGAAAATAATTTTTCAAAAAGAAACAATGCTTTGTATCAGTATAGAGAACAAATGTTGGCCTCAAATGCCACATCTGCTTCAGGTATCCTGGATACTCTTCCTAGCCTTATGCAAAAGCAGTTTAGGTACTTTTAAACTAAATGAACCTGGCTCCCCTCTATCTCTTTTTAAACCCAGTTGAAAGGAGGCCTCTTTCTTTTCTCTCTCCCTTTTCTTTTCTCCTATCCCAGACACTGCCTGTGAAAACAGGAAAAGGTTGTGCGCTCTCCCTCCTCTGTTGGTCTGCTTGAAACATCACCAAATGATGATGGAAGAATCAGGAATCCTGAGAAGCTTTGCAAGCATTTGCTTGGTAGGTGTCAACCAACAGGTTAAAAGATTGGAGAGCCCCTTGGGCTGAGCTAGTAGTCCTGTTGTTATCTTACGGTGCCCTTCTTTCCATCCCCTTCTTTCTTTCCTGTTAATGTATTTTTGTAAACTGTATGCCAGCAGCTCTCACTGAAGCATCTAGTCTCCTCCAGGCTGCTTCTTGGTTCCTTCAGTTCTTTGAGGCTGAGAGGAAAACCAGCTCCAAAGTATGGAATAACATGGTGTTTCTGGTAATGGACAGGGTTTGAGTCTTCAGCTTTTTTAATGCCTGCCTGTCTGCAGAGTTTAGATGTGAGGGTATGTGCCCCCCAGAATTGTTTTAGGTGAGCTGGATCAGAGAGAGCTGTGAGCTCTCCCCATTTCTTGTGACAGGTTTTGGATACAAGAGATAAGCAGACTGCAGGGCTTGGTGTGTCGAGGCAGGCTGCCTTTCAGTTCACGCTTGCTCTGCATAGGACAGACTGGCACAGCTCTGGCTACAGCTGATATTGCTGGTGGGGTGGGCTGGGGGGCAAAAGAGCATGTCATGTGGTCAGAAATCTGCCCAACCCTCCTACTAAATACAAGCCAAGAAAGGCTTGCCTTCCTGGCAACTGCATGGCAGGTGACTGCACATGAATGAACACTGCTAAAATTCATATCTGTATGATTAAATGGTGTTCTTCACTCATTTTTTCCACTTTTCTACCTGGTTCACGTACAACATTCACTTAGTGTTTTTTACTAAGTGGTGGTCTCAGTGCAGTTGGTGGTCACAAGAAACAGTAGAGGAGAAAGTTCCTTCCACAGGAAAGACACATTAAAAATAACATCACCCCTGGAGGAGGCAGTAGTTGACACTGGAACTTTTCAACTCCCTTCATTTGCTAATGTTGTAAAAGTTGGCAGCTCTTTAAATTGCTGATGGCCCTCTAAATATGTCATGGGTTTTGGTCTGGTTTTTTTCTTAAATAAGTAATCCATCAGAATGGCAAAGTACCTTCGGAAAGAAGAGCATTGTGATATTAAGTTCATCTAGAAGTTACAGAGGAAAAACACAGCCTGACTGTTAATTGTTTTACTTCAATGCCTTTTGCTG
Source organism: Corvus kubaryi (assembly GCF_017639235.1). Lineage (NCBI taxonomy): Eukaryota > Metazoa > Chordata > Aves > Passeriformes > Corvidae > Corvus > Corvus kubaryi. The sequence continues at coordinate 6,444,769 of NW_024580671.1, forward strand.
ATATTGAGAGCTTAGAAGAGCTCAGTAGTGATTTTAATTACTTGGGTGTAAATCTGGAAAATGACAGTGGAGTTGGTCCAGATTTACATAAGGACAAATGAGATTTTAAGAAATGTCTGTATAGTTTCCTTTCAGGCTTTAGATATAATTATCTTAATTAGCCTCTCAATTCAAGGGTCTAATTTCCACCATGGTTAATGAATAACACTTGTACTTGGTGACTGAATTATCTGACTTGAATTATCATTTTTAGGGAATATTCTAAAGACTTCTAATGAGAAAAAAAGCGCCTCAGAGTTCTCCAGCTTTATTTTTCCAAATATAAAGACTAAATATAGCATGTGTTCCCCAGAAAATGTGAGTGACAGGGATTAGTAATTCATCAACAACATGGCCCATTTACAGTCCTACCAGCACAGAATTCACCACGGCATGGAGAATATCAAACAAAACAACTCGGTTGACTTCCATGCATTTAAAACAATGAGGAATAAAGGCTTAATTCAGACTAAAACTCCAGATGCTCCCTGGATTTAATTAATAGTAATGAAAACATTAAATAATAGCTAAGAAATAAACTGAAACTGGAATTATAAAAGGCTGAAAAATAATTAATTAAATCTCAAAAGTATTAAAAGTTGTAGTTGAAAATGAAGCTGTGTTCTGTCACAAGGCTTTGCTCAAAAAATACTTTTCAAAAGTCCCCCCCAAAACCCATGGGTTGCATTTAATTGTATTTTAAATCCCTGCCAGCTCATTCCAAGAGGTGGTGTGACTATGAGCACCCCCTCGAGACTACGGTGTTTCTTAGCAGTTGATCATTTTCGCATGGTTTTCTTTTAAAATAGATCTCAGGACTGAGTTGCAGGGGCCCCAGTTCCTCAAGACTCATTTGGAAAGGGAGCATTTTGCACTTGATGCCCTGGGCAGGCGTGGAAAGCAGAGCAGAGCAGAGCAGAGCAGAGCAGAGCAGTGCTCCCAGGCAGGCTGACTGTGTCCTGTGTTATCGGTGGAGCAAGGTGCACTGGTGCGGCAGCAGCTGCAGGGGCTCCAGGCCACTGAGGTGAGTGATGGGAATGGCTCTGAGCAACGATGGCAGAGCACACTCCAAACCCCTGTGAAGGGACACCAGGCAAATGCCACCATGGCATGTGGCACTCAAGTGCTGCAACTGCCTACACACCTTGCTGTCTGTATAGTACTCCTGCAGTGCCAGCAAAGGAGCAGCAAACCTCAAGTATCCAGAAATTATTGGGTAAGCTATGGGATCAAATAACCTTTAAATGATTGGCATATCTCCAGTTTTTGAGACTCATACTGCAAGCATGTTTTTGCTGCATTGTCATAAAATAACCTGGTAGCTTGAGCAGGAATTGCTGTCCTTCTCAACAGAGGTAATACGAATTACCCAACCAAAGCACTCCTACTCACCATCCTAAAGTATTGCATATTGTATCCTCAGAACTGGCCCTTTCCCTGATACCACTTTGGTTTGTTCTCCCCAGCCGACTTTTTAGAGCACAACCTGCTATTTGCACCTGCCCAGTCATGCTTCTGGAAGAGAAGAAGTTGGTCCAGCTGTACCTCCAGTGGCTGTGGATAGGAGGAGTTAATGTGTTTGCTGCCTTCTCTTCCCTTACAGAAGTAGCCCAAGTCCTTGCAACTTTGAGTTTCATTGTGTACCTCTGCTGTGCTTCAGGTATAAATCAACCACAGCAGGCATTTGCTGCCTGTTACACTACAAAGCATCAGACATTATCTGTAAGCACTGCACTCAGTTTTGCCACAGTTCAGTAAACAATGTACATGGCTGCTGTGCTCCAAGTGAGTCAGAGACCTAGAAATGAGCTGTTACTGTGCAGCAGGGTACAAACTAGGCCTTTCTTTACCCAATCCAAGCACACAAAGCAAGTTATTGCTGTAAATATTTCTCTCTGGCCTTTTCTTCGCTGCAAAGAGAGGTACTTTCCTAATGTCTGTTAGAGATCCAAACCACAAACATATTAAAATATATTTGCTTGTTTATTGTAGCTGTTAAATCCACCAACTCCTGTGGTGCTAATAAGAATGAAAAGGGCACCTTTTCCCATGGATGGTTTTGTTCTTGGTGTATCCAAGGACAAGCAACTTTATCTTTGGAAAACCAAAGCTGTGTTATATGTTATGTATGTTTTATACTCCTCAGTTATATGTGAATAATGTAATCAATGGAAAGTGGATTCCAACTTATTTTTGATGGCTGACAACAGATGCCTTGCTGTGCTTCACCTTCCCACCCAGTTCTCTGTCTTCTGACATTTCTCTTCCCCTGCCCTGCCTACCCCTGTTTTTCTTATTTTTGATTTTTTTCCCCTTCTGGTTTTAATTTAATCCTTTTCTCAACCAATAAACAAAACCCTCCTGTAAAATTTGCTCTGCATGAATGAATCATTGTTATGCTTTTTATCCCTTGCCTTTAATAAATGTTATAGGATGAACAGTGTTGCCCATGTTAAATAAATACAAAATAATTAAGAAAACAAAGTGAAAGATGTCAATCTCACTATCCATTTTCTCCTGACTGTAAGACAACAGCAGGAATCATGAGCTATCAGCCATGTGTGGCCTGCAACCAAAAATCTCCCTGAAAAGCAGGAGCAACCTTCTCATGCCTCTCCTGTGGAGAGGCAGCACACTTACCAGAAACAAAGACTGCAGACAGCAGCTGCTGGCATGGATGCTGCCTGGGAATCATACACAGTTGAGTAGTAAGGCAAACTCCAGGAGAGCTCAAGCTATAATTAGCTAATTCCTGCGTGAGCAATTGGCATCAAGCAAGTGAGAAGTCAGCTGAGAAAGAGAGGAATTGACTGGCTTAAAAGAGAGGCAGATTGACTGGCTTCATTCTGGGGAGGTTGGTTGGGTATTTTTGGCTTTTTTTTGTTTTGTTTTCATCTTTGCTACCTTTGTTTTTTTTCTCTTTCTCTTTATTCTGCCTTGTGCACCTACAACTTTTCCTCTCTCCTTCTCTCCTTCCCTCAGCCATCCCTGAGATGGCAAGCAGATATTATGCGCTGTCAGCTCATTTGTTGCAACAAGTTTTTCCTCCCATGAAAGTGAATCTGGAATAAAACTTTGAGGAGCTGACCCCAGAGGAGTGCATGTGCAGAGTCCATGCAGGGGTGGCCCCAGGAGAGAGCAGCTCCAGCAGGACCCAATTTCCTCAAATCTCCTGAGTGGCTTCTGCCTCTACCTCTGATGGGGTAAATCCGTTCGGTTACAGCTTGCCTGCTGGTACATTTTGATTGTGATAAACCCAGGGCAACTGTACATTACCCAGACAGTGCTTGCCTCCACATTTGCAAGGGGCTGCTGTGCCCAGAGTGCTACAGGCTGGTTGGGGGCAGCTGCCCAGCGCATGGAACAGGCTGCCTGCTCACTGGTGTCTCCTCAGGTGTCTCCACACTTTGCATGACCCAAAGCAACAGCTTTGGTCTCAAAGGAGGGATGCAGGTGCTGGTGGGTAGCCTCCCCCAACCCACTTGCACCTCTGGAGTCTCCACCAGGAGACTCCAGGTCTCCAGAGGAGGGCTGCTGCAGGGACTGGGAAACCTGCTTCACCTGGGTTTGAGTAAATCTTGTCACTTACACATGGGAAGGACAACTGCAAGGGAGGTCTCCCACAGCAGTCTTTTGCAGCAAAATTTCCTGTTCTTTGTGCATGGCTACAGACCTGTCCTGCTGTACTTGTGTCAGTTTTAACACCCGTACCAATCTGGACATAATAAAAGCATCTGTTCCCTGAGACACTTTCTGAGGAACACATGTGAATTCACTGAAATGTGGGTTTGTGGGGTTGCTTCAATGTACTATGCAGAGTTACTTTCCCCTGCTAATTCAGGCCACAGTGGTGGCACAAGCATTAGTGCTCAGGCAGAAATTGCTGCACAGCTAGTGGATGCCTGATCCAAATGAACTCCTCATTGGTTCACCTCCCCTAGAACTGACCTGAAGGCTGGAGTGCTTCAGGCGGGCTCTGGGAGACGTCTGCCTGCCGGTCCTGCCTGCATGGTGCCTGTGCATGGCTCTGGGGTGCCTGGTCACACAGCTGAACATCCAGCTTGGTCCTTCCTTCTGCCTTCCAGAAGGGGAATGAGATTCATCTGAAAGTGCTCAACACCAGGCTGGATGGGGCTTTTGAGCAGCCTGTTCTAGTGGCAGGTGTTCCTGCTCATGGCAGTGGCATTGAGATCGGTGATCTTTAAGGTCCCTTCCAGCTCGAACCATGCGATAATTCTGTGAGCGAACACTGCTCTTTCTGCTGTGTCACCTCAGCTTTGCTGAAGAACTGGCTGCCAGCAGGAGCTGCAGGCCTGGCAGAGGGGCAGGACACGCTGTGCTCCGGCAGGCAGCCAGCACTGCTGCTGCCAGCTTGGGCTTACTCATGGGCAGCGCAGTCATCCTGGGACACCTCAGCAGGCCCGAGGCAGCCCACATGGGGGTGAGCAGTCGTGATTTGAGTGGGCACTGCTAATTAGCCAGAGAACTCATATGCTTTGGCCATGGGGCACAACAGGCACATCACCTGCTGTCCCCAGGGATGTTGCACCCAGACTCAGACATGTTTGCCCAAAGCAACAGAGAGGAACCTTGTCGGGGTACAGCTACCTCATAGCTTGGTGGTGCAGCTCTCCCTGTTTCTGTGCCTCTGGAGCACCATATTTGGAAAGGCTTGGCCCCCATCAGGGTCTGACAAGTCCCGTGCAAGCAGCATGTGTGCACAAAGCCTCCTGCCTCTGGGCACAGGGTTCTCTGCTCACTCTGGACCACACACAGGAGGAGTGTGTGTGTGCACCTGTGTGTATGAATGCATACATGTGCACAGATACAGGTATGTATATGTACACTTATGTGTAATAGCAGCTACACTGGCTATGCAGGTCAGTGCCCTCAGTCTCAACGAACAGCTCCCCTGCTGCACAGAGTCAGCTTTGGGGAGAAGACTCGTACCTGGTGGCAGAGGTAGGGATGCAAAGATGGAAGGTCAGCACAGGAAAATGTTCAGCATGGTCAGATGCCATGCAGGCATCTGGAGACCTGTGCCAGGCTAGTGACTTGTTTTGGACTGTAAACAAAGAGCAGGAGTGCCACAGTGTTGTGAGGAGTGCTGCACGGCTATTTGAATACTGTTAATTTTGCATTGCTGACTCCAGCTTGGTAAGCGGGAGTTCAGCACAGCTTTGACTCTAACCAAGAGAGCTATCAACCTGCCCCCTGAGAAACTGCCTGAGGGATACAGATGGAATGTCTAAATGGGGATACTTGGCAGCTCATCCCTATCTTGGGAGTCCAGTCTAGAAGAAATAACCTAACACCAAATCTCTGTCTGCCTTGTGTTGTGGAAGTATGTCTGTGCTGGCCTGAGAGCAGTCTCCTCTGACCTCGGGCTTATGGTCCTTCACAGCTGAGACCAGTGACCTAGGCTGGCTTCAGAGGCTGCATAAACAACAAAATCACAGCTGAGCAAAAGCAGCCCATCTGTCCTGAGCCCCATCTGACTCTTGCTTTGCTTTGACAAGATGCCCTCCCAATGGTGTTTGCCATTGCCAATTTTTCTTTGTTTCTTTCTCTCCCTTATCTCTAAAGAATCACTCTTGTGCTATTGTTGTTGCCCAAATGCTTTAAAATCATCTTGAACACCCTCACTGTTTGCTTGAAAGAAGAGCCCTCAGGACATCAGTCTGCCTTCAGCCCCAACCATATCAGCCAAAAGCAGCTGCCCAGGCTATTAGTGTGACACAAGGCCTCCACTGTCAAGATTTGTGTGTCCTCCAGAACTTGAAAAGGGGAATATCACACCGGTCCTGTTATGCCTTTTGGGCTTTCAGGAGGAATCTGGATCTTCTGCTTCAGCTGGCTTATTCTTTGGCATCACAGCCTGTGATGTGCTCTGATGGTGTTGATGCAGCATCAGACCGTACAGGGGTGTCTGCCCCAATCTCAGCTCTGCTGCTGCTTCCTGTCTATGTGCCCTTGGCTGCTCTGAGTCCTCACCATCAAGAAGAGCAATCACCTCCTGTAGCATGCAGCCCCTCAACCCGGAGCAGCAGCTCCAGGGGCTCATGGTGTTGTGGCTGGCATGGCTCACAGCCACCTGCCCAGGGCCAGAGGGCTTCAGATCCACCCCAGGCACCACGTAGCACCACCCACAGCAAAGGGCAGTGGCCACAGGTACTGCCTGTCATGCTCTTAGAGACGGTGAGTCACCCACAGCCATTCTCATTTTACCCTTCTGAAGCTCAGTACAGACTAAAATTAAATGTATCTGGAGGTCAGGTTCCTTCAGGACATGTGGCTGGGATTGGAGGTTACTGAGGCTGCCGCATCTCCTGACTGACTGCCCAAGTGCTGATGGTTTTAGTGCTGCTCTCAGGACCTCTGGAGCAGAGTCATCCTGCAGTATGGATTGCCTGGCACATGCCAGCCCCGAGGATATGGCCTTCGTTATGCAGAGAGGCAGTTTGCCCAAGGAGAGGAAAACCAGCTAAGCCATGTCTACTAGCACAATCCCTGCCAGGCCCTCTGCTCCTGGGAAGATGAGCTGCTGGTATCTGATCCAGTGCGAGACAAGCAAAAGCCAACCAAACAAGTCCACCTAATCCACTTCCAAAAATATCCCCTGGCTGTAAGAGGAAAGGCCCTGGGAGTTGCTGGCTGCCTGTTTCACTTTAGCACATGGAAAGAAAAAAACACAAACCACGAGGAGGTGAGGCTGGGGGCATGTGGGGTGTTTCTGGTCTCCCCCTTCAGGCAAGGTTTAAGGGTGAGCAGTCCTGAGGTGAAGAGCTGTGGTTTCACTTGGGTTTCACTGCAGGGTGGTTTGCCAAGGCCACCCACTGTCCCTGACAGCTCTTGTCCTTGGAGCATGTCTCCTCCAGGATTGCTTATACTGGCCTTTCCCCGTCAGGTTGGAAAAAAGATAAACTCAACCCTTTCTGCCTAGCAGACCTCTGCAGTTTCCTTATCTTTATTTGGATTCAGAACTGAAGCAGACATCATGCATTAAAAGAAGTAACCAAATGAGTTTCCAGGGTTCAGACTACTTGGGGGAGGAGGGGGAGCAATTTGCATAATTTTGATAAAGTACCGGGTCAGTCCTAAGACTGAATGATGCTACAGGTGACCACAGCTGAAAGGAAACTGCTCATGTGTGGGTGTGAAAATCGAGCGCACAAAAGGGGCTGCCTTGCTGCCCATTTCCCCCCTGTTCAGCCAGGACACAGAGAGAGGGAAGGGAGCTCAGGGAGGAGTGGTCAGTGCAGCCACTGCCTCCAAAGAGCAATCTGAATATAAGAGCAAGTGAACTCTTTCCCTGGTTTTACCCTCTTCTGATATTTTTTCAAAACTGAAAAAACAAGTCTGACTGAAAAACCAGTCAGAAACCACAGCCAATTTTATTCTGGTGAGCTATTCAATTTTTGCTCAAGGAAACAAGCATTTTCAGCCATGGCTGCCCCACAGTTTGTCAGCAGTGCCAGCAGAGACCTGAAACCATTCTGCCCTCTCTTTAAGGCAGAAGGAGAAATTACTCTTGCTTCAGTACTCAGAACCTAGCTGCAGGCACCAGGCTCCCGGGGACCCCGAAAGTGCAAAGCAAGATACTGTCCCATCCCTTGTGTCCCCTGCATCCAGCTGCTCCTGCCAGCAGCCCCCCTCCCCAGTGCAGCAAGCAGCCACCTGCCTCCCAGGGGCCTCAGCATGAGGAGCACCTGGCCAAGGAAACCCCAGCCTGTGCTCACCAGGGTCCAGTTTGACCTGCACAGCCCGAAGTGGGATAGCCCTGGGATGGAAAAAACAGCTCCCTGCAGACCTTGTCCTCTGCACTTAAACCAACCTGTGTACTGAGGGCTCTTCCTGCCCAACAGTGCCGTTCTCGTGCCTGGGACTTGACTGTTGTGGTTTGACGCTGGCTGGGTGCCAGGCACTCATGGAAGCCTGTCGCTCACTCCCCTCCGCAGCTGGACAGAGGAGAGAAAGTTTAATGAAGGGTTCATGAGTTAAGGACAGGACTCATTAAATACCATCAAGGGTGAAACAGGCTCAACTAAGAGATATTAGCTGGCATGACTGGCTGGTGGGGACAAAGGCAGCTGGCTGATTGTGCATTTCTCACAGCACATGACTAAATACATACAGTGCTTCCTTACTCTGGAGTTTGTCTATACATGTTGGAAGCATTTGGGGACAATCAGCTGACCAGGTGGCTCAATGCACTCCATGTGTCTGACTATGCAAAGGACTGCTTTGCATAACGCAGAGGTCTCTCCTGCTTGGGAGTTCTGGGTCTGCACCCACCAAAAGACATGGGAAGGTTCTCATGGGACTCCTGAATGCAGGGACAAAGCACCCTGCAGTCTCTATGCTCACCAAAATTGTTGGAGCAAAGTGAGCATCTCTTGGCATCAGGAGACAGGCTCTGTCAGGAGAGCTCATACCTTTTATCAGACCATCAGACACAGGCAGGAGAAAAAAGCTGGCAAGTTTTGGGGCATTCAGGTGTCTCTGTTTTTTCTGAGTGTATTGTTTGTCCTAACAGACATGACTCCTCCTTGCAAATCTTGCTTCTCTTCTGACCTTAAACCATGGCAGTAGCAACAGCCTTCCTGGCATTGTGTCCTTCTTCACAGAATTATAGTAGTGAACAAGAAAATGCTGGGCACCCACAAGTGCCCTGGAGAGGACAAGTGAGATGGTGGGGAAACACCATTGAGACTAATTAAAAATAAATAAAATCCCACTTTTTTGTGCCTTTCCAACTGTTTCTTGGGGGAGAGGCAGCCAAGGAGAAGGGTACTGGCTGTGTTCCAAGCCTGCTTTTGTTCTGAAAGCTTCCAACAACAACTGGGGTTTATTTTTGTCCATAATGACGATTCCAGTCTTGTCCTGAACTAAGCAGTGTTAAGCCTGAACAACTGGGATGTCCTCGCTCAAGATGGTGGCATTTTGTTCTCCTTGACTTCCATCACTGATGAGCAGATACTCACAGAATCACAGAATATGCTGAACTGGAAGGGACCCACAAGGATCATTGAGTCTAACTCCTGGCCCTGGACAGGACCATTATCAAGAGTTACACCATGTGCCCGGAGTGTTGTCCAAACACTTCTTGAACTCAGACAAACTTGGTGCTGTGACCCCTTCCCTGGGGAGCCTGTTCCAGTGCCCAACCACCCTCCAGGTGAAGAACCTCTTCCTGATATCCAGCCTGAACCTCCCCTGACACAACTTCAGGCCATTCCCTTGGGTCCTGTCACTGGGCACCACAGTGAAGAGATTGGTACCTAACCCTCTGCTTCCCCTCATGAGGAAGTTGTAGACTGCCATGAGGTCTCCCCTCAGTCTCCTCCAGGCTGAACAGCCCAGGTGACCTCAGCCACTCCTCATGCAACTTTCCCTCAAAGCCCTTCACCATCTTTGTTGTCCTTCTTTGGGCACTCTCTAATAATTTAATCTTTCTTATGTTGTGGCACCCAAAACTCCACACAATATTCAAGGTGAGGCCTCCCCAGTGCGGAGCAGAGCGGGACAATCCCCTCCCTTGCCCAGCTGGCGATGCTGTGCCTGATGCCCCCCAGGACAGGGTTGGCCCTCCTGGCTGCCAGGGCACTGCTGACTCATGTTCAACTTGCCATCGACCAGGACTCCCAGGTCCCTTTACCTGGCACTGCTTTCCAGCCTCTCATTCCCCAGTCTGTCCGTACATCCAGAGTTTTCCCATCCCAGGTGCAGAATCCGGCATTTCATTTGTTGAACTTCATGTGCTTGGTGATTGCCCAGCCCTCTGATTTCTCAAGGTCTCTCTGCAGGGCCTCCCTGCCTTCAAGGGAGACAGCAGCTCCTCCCAGTTTTGTATCATCTACAAACTGTTGTTTGAAGCCACTCTGCAGTCTGCTACTATCCCACCCAACCCCTCTTGAAGCCCAGCCCTAACTAATGGTTCACACAGGCAAACAAACTCCTCCACAGGTTATATATATGAGAGCACCCATCAACATATGCACATTGTGGTACACACCACCTGAGTCCTGCTTTGATCTACAGCAAACAAAACTCATGCAAACAGCTGGTCAAAATCATCAACCTCCGTTTTTGACCCTGTGCTCCCCCTACTATAAGCAGACCTCTCAGAAATTTTTCCAAGTTTTCCTGATCACTGCCACAGAGAATAGGATGAAAATGCCCACACTTTAGCTTATGCAGAGCCAATGTGTGGTGGCCTGGCTTCAGAGACATCTAGTATGGAAAGACCCTTGGTCTGGACACATCATACCTTTGTCACCCTAACTTTGCTGTAGAAGTCAGTTCAGATGATTGAGATTTCAAGTTAGCTTAGCATTTGTCAGAGGAATCAATATTTCACATGCATGAACAGACATTTTCCCCCTTTAGCAAGATAGCTTTGGATCAGGACCATATTTACTAGAGACTAATCTTCCAGTACTCACTGAAATTGAAGTGAGTCAAATGTTGTCTTGCAAAAGAAACACATTTGTCACTTCAATGTATTTTCAATGTGTAATGTTAATCTTTCTCATTGTTCGCATGAGAGATCCTTAGTAAATTACTGCCAATTAAAATAATTTTCTAGACAAAGAAGATTTTTACATTTCTTTTGCTCAGGTGAGGCTCAGAAATGACACAAAATGAAACCTGAACCACAAAAGGAGGGAAAACAGCCTGTTGGGAGAAGCAATCTTGAGAAAGGTAATGATGAGCAGAGGCTGAAGCAATGAAACCCTCAAACCAACATTCACAGAGGAGCTTTGCAGCATTCCCATAGAGCTACAGAGGAAAATCCCACTCATCTTTGGATGGAAATTATCCCTGTGTGACCACAAACCTATGGCCCATGGAGATGTTGCACATGATGCCCCAACCCTTGATTAATGGATTTCCCAGGAGAAAGACTGGAGAAACATCCAGCCCTTCTTCCAGCTTTTCAACCAGCTGAAGGGGCTACCGTGTTTTTTTGCAAGATTGAAAACTGTATTTATTTTTTTTGCATCAGGGAATGTTTTCCCATTTTCTAGCTGGCCATAGCCCTTCTGGAGCTTGCTAGTTCCTCTGTGCACACCTGAATTTCTGATGAGGAGTTGTACACAAGTATTAAAGTAAAAATAGAAGCTTTTGCTGCACTCCTGTATGTTTGCTGGAAAGCTCTCAGAAAGCACATTGAATACTGAATTTTTTCCATCAGTGCTTTCAGCACTTTCTTGACATGAAAGTGATGTGATAAAAAGTATTTTCAAGGACACTTGAGTGAAGTGCATCACTCTGTGTCATCTTTCTGGTAGAAATTCCCCAAATGGAATAATTTAAGATTTTTTGCATAGTTTGATGACTGTCAGAAGTCTCTCCACATCAGCTTTGCAGAAGGTTGTGGATATTTTCACAAAATATATAAAATGGGCCAGATGATATTCAGATCACCCTAACCTCTAGAAGAATAAATGCTTGTTTTGCAGGGTGTTTTGCCACAAAATAACAAAGAAACACTAAAAAGAAATGAAATACAGAGGATCACCAACCTGACAAAAAAGCAGGAAAGATCACTAACGTGACATTCAGAAAACATATTCTGACTAAAGACTACAGAACATCTGCTACAGCATCTGAATTTGCATACCACAAATTAAAACAAATAAAATATCCCTGAGCTGTCATCTACTCTCTGTTACGAGATCACAGCCTTGCCACTTCCTCTGTTCTTGGGGTAGGATGTTGAGACTGCCTGCCATGGCTTTGGCCAGGAGGACAAAGTTTTAGGTGGCACAACCTACTCCAACCTCCTCAGCATCAGGCACTGCTGATGAGTTGCTGACAGTTGATGGGCGCAAGCTGCAGATTTCCCCCCAGCAATGTTTTTGAGCAGCACTGGGGATGTACAAGGGAAGAAACATGGATCTAAGGGAGTGGCAAATTCCCAGCAGGATCTTCTTGTCACCTCACAGATGTCTAGGCCCAGAACCAATCTGTTTTCTCTCCAGCTACACCAAAGCATAGTTTCATTGGTAGTTACACTCATTGGCTTGTCTGTTGTACTGAGTTGTTGCCTGTGGTGCCTGGCTGCTCTATCCTGTTTTGCAGAGGGGCTGCTGCATCCCCAGCCCTGCAGAGGCTTTTGGTGCAGCCTCTCACCTTACTGAAATCCAGAAGGAGTAAACTCTATTCACTGATTTGTCACACGTGGAGAGCAGGTTCTCAGCCGAACTGAGGGCCAGATGTGCAAACATCTCTGCAGAAGCAGCTAACAGCCCAAAGAGACTAGTCTAAGCAGATTATCTAGGCAATGCATTAGGGGCAGTAGAGTTTTAGGAGGGTTTGTCTCCATTCTGTAGCTTAGAAGTTTATGTAACTTCCTGCAGAGAACACGGGAAACATTTGGCATGGCTTGGATTTGAATTTATGTTGCTTGAACCCTGCTCTGACTTCATCACATGAAGGCCACCTATAAATCTGAAATGATAATGAGTACAGAAATAAAACCAGCCCAGCCTGTTTTTGCCCTGTGCTGTTGCATTCCACAGCACACCTCTGGGTGCCAGCATTGGGTGCTGGGTGGCACCGTGACAGGAGAGTGACAGCAAAGCAATAAATCTCTTCAGACAAAAATTACCATTCAGGGTCATAAAATCAGAAGAGTCGAGCACAAAATAAAGAGCTCTAATTTATGATGGATGTTTCTCAAGCAGAACTTTCTGCTGCCTGCAAATCAAAGCATATGGATACTTTAAACAAAATGCCTCGACTGGATGTGGGAAGGTCCCATTTAGCATAACCACAGGACTCTGTTTCTGGAGAATTTGCCTAGTGTGTGATTTGGCCCCTGTTCCTCGCCAGGCATGGTGCAACAGCTACCTGGCCAGTGATCTTGGTGACAGAAACCAAAGTCGCCTCTGCTGTGGAAGATCCACATCACTGGCACAGGACAGCCTGCAAAGCCTGGACCCAGGCTGGCCTTGACAAGTTGCCAGTGTGTGTGCTGATTTAGCCCCATCATCCAAGGAGCATTCAATGAGGGGTTTGAGGACCTCATGTCTCTGGGCTGCTCTGAGGCATTAAGGCACCAGCCTGACAGGGACATTTGCTCTGAGCCATCCCTGCGGTGTCCAGATGCTCAGCTGCTGTATCAGCCACAGCCAGCGAGAGTGGCCAGGACAGCTTTACGTGTCCTGCTCCTACATGCAGAAGGCCCAGAGCCTCCATACATCAAGGTTTTGCAGCTGCTTCTGCTCCAGTGTTTCCAGGGTTGGCAGCACAGAGCCATTTGCACCAGGCCTCTGTTGCTCCTGCAGGATGAAGGCTCTCCTAGGGACATGTGCAGTCACCTCTTGTGCAGTGACATGTGCAGTGACTTTGCTGAGTTTGTGAGCTACAACCTTGCCAATGGCCTTTCCTGCATGTCAGGCTGTAAACAGGCTCTTTGTGGTAAGATGGGATTTTACTTCAGGCTGTTCCTAACTGATGCAATAAGCAATATTACTGAAACAACTTCATTGGGTGATTTTTCTGCCCATAATTCATAAGAATTTGCAGTTATATGGCTTGAGCAACATCTTTTAATATGTATCTTGAACAGAAGTCACTAACACAGTTTGCACAGCAGCTGGTACTGAGTGTGTTGCTAGCCCAACCTCCAGCCAAGCAAAGTCTCTCTCCCACCACAGTTTAGGTTTGCCATCTGAGTCGGAATGATTTTGTGCTATAGCTTTCAAGCATGGCTAGATTTAATGTGTTGGGTTTTCCTCTCTCTCTGTCATATTCTGAAATCCATGGAGGATTCCTGACTGGCTTTTGGCAGAGTGCTAATTTCACCCTTGTGATTCCACCCTCATCTTTTTCCTCTCTCTCACTGATAGAGGGGAAAAAGATATTTGGTTTGTCCTTCCCCACTCCTACTGCTTCCTGCCCAACCAGGGAAGTTCAGGAATGACTTCAAGGAAAATTGGAAAGGCCTTGGGTGGCTTTTCTTCATTAGTTCTGGCTCCAACTGTGGCAAAATGGGCACAGAGCCCAGCTGCCATCTGGAGCTCCTGCTGCCCAGCCAGGAGCTGCCTCTCCCAGGCCCCGTCTGCAGGGCCCATGGCACAGATGCAGCAGCTGAACTAGATTTGCCTCTTTATTCATGCAATGACATGTTAAGCCAGAATGAGGACCCATTGCTCAGCTGTGAGGGCGCCCAGCCCTCATTCATTCTTCCCTGCAGCAAGGATGAGGTATGGCAATGCCTGGACCAAGGGCTTGGGCTCAGCACAGTGCTGGACTGCACGAGTTAAGGGCACTGACGTAGATCACAAGTTGTGTTTTTGTGGGGCACCAGGGCTTTAAAGACTCATTGTTTTTCTCCTATAGCATATATGGTACCTCTATATCTGATAGCTGCATTCAGTTCAACCTAAAATGTCTCTTGAACAGGGGTAGGATCTGTCAGTTTAATCAATAAAAGGACTAAAAATGGAATTTTTGAAGCAGCTGCAGGAGATCATACAGCACATCATCAGCTTTGCACCAACACTGCCCGTGGTAGTGCTGTTCTTTCCTCGGTAGTGACAGCGAGCCCATGTTGATGGGTAGCTGGCTCTCCAGTTCTCAGAGGCCATGGATCATCAATGACATCAGAGACTTTCCTAAAATTGGTTCAGAGTATTAAAGGAAGGGCCGTGGCAGAAAAAGGAAAGAAAAAGTGACAAGCTGGTGACATGTTCATTCAGTTCCTCTTTCTCTACAAATGAAGAAGCATGTAACTGAACTTAAAAGAGACTGCTGAAAAAAGTCATGTGGAGACCATCAGTGATGAATCATCCAAGGAGATGAGCATCCAGCAACAAACTTTCTGAAGAACTAATATCTCCTGTTAATTCTGGCTTATCTCCTGTCCCAAAAGCATCTGGGTTGTTTTCTAGTGATGATCCCTACCCCAAAGAGTTTTCAATCCAAGTAGGAAAATCAGATGGGGAGTTGGGAGCTGTCCGAATCTCCTTTTACTTGCTCTGCCTGTGCAGTGACTCTGATGTTGGCAGGGTGAGCAGAGCCCCTGGAACCTGGCTCTGGGTGGGGGGGGCTAACAAGCTGGGTGTCCTGGCACTGCCGTGTTCTACCACACTGCTCCAGGTGCCGTGCAGCTCATGCCAAGCTGCTAGGAAGGGAGCACACTGCCTGAGAAATGGGTGGTGGTATTCCTGCTAGGAAGGGAGCACACTGCCTGAGAAATGGGTGCTGATATTCCTGTGGAAGCAGATCCACAATGTCAAATTCTCATTGACTTTGGTTCAATGAGTCCAGTGGCTGCTCCCCAGGCAGTCAGGCACTTGGAGAAACATGAGAGGTGTTTTATTTCTGCTCAATGATTTGCAGACACTGGAGCTCTCCCACAAACACCACTTGTGCTGCAGAGAGGCAAAACATTACAGGCAGCATTTTGCAAAAATTATGTTTCCCTATTAAATGAAAACCACCACTGTCTCCTCGCCTGTTACTTTCCTCTGACATGCAGCATATATTGCTCGAGCTGCTCAGGGTTTAGAGTTAGGAGCTCCTGCTGTGAGCCCCATCCATCCCCTCCTTTCCACTGCCAGCCTCTCACTCTCTCTCCCCAAGCACTCCTGCCCACTGCCTCCTTCTCAGCTGTTACTTAATGACCTGCCAGCTGAGTTGCCCAAGGAGAATGAATAAACGTTAACACTAGAATATTTTCGAGCCCTTAGGGCTCTGATCCTGCAGTTTTCATTTACATAGGGGCAGTGGAAGTAGTCATGAATTTGGGTGCTGTGGAAAGGAGCCCACCTGTGGGAGGGAGCCCAGTGGGTGCTGTGCTGTGCTTTCATTGCAGTGCAGAGGGACACAAAGGCACGGAGCAGCTGGCCAGCCGTGGCGTGCTGTGACTCAGCCCCGCAAAGAGAGAGAGTAAATGAGTTATTTCAAAGGTGGGTCAGGCTGTGCAGTGTGCTGTGGTCAAGTGCGTTAAGATAAAGTGATAACTGAGAGGATCGTAAAGCAAGGCTGTAGGGTATACTAGAGTACAGGGTGCATATTTGTATGAGTACCAATTGAAAGGGTAAAGAGGTTGTGAGGAAGCAGCAGGGAAGAGCTCAGCCCATGCATGTGAGTGGGGGAAAGCACTTGCATACTCACTCTTGTTCCTTTTTGTCACATCATTTATTCATCACAAAGTGCTCTTTAGCATCTGTCTTTTTGGGTTGGGGGAATTACAGCACAGCACCTTCAAAGCATTTCAGTAATGCTCATTTCCATCTGAAAGGCAACAAGGAATTTTAGGTGGGTTCAACACTGCACACCAAGTACAGTTCCCCACTTGGGTGAGGAAAGGTCCTTCTTCATGCTTTGCCCTTACGTTTCCCTGCACTGATCCCTCAGAGCATCATTTCACCTCTGTCCCAGAGGTGTGTCCCCCCAACCCCTGCCTGCACCGTGTGCCTGCAGAACAGCCTGCTGCCCACATGGCTAGGGCTACGTGTCAGCTTGGGCAACTGGGCTTTGCTCCAGCGTTTGACACATGGGTCTGCAACTCCGTGTCTGTGCCCTGGGACATGGACCCTATGCAAAGGACATCCAGCATGACTGGCAGAGCCTCTATTGCATCCTGCCATCACAGTTGTCATTCCTCCCTTTGTGCAAACTCACGCACATAGGGGCCTGCAAGCAACTGCAGGCAATACATCTCCCTACCTGATGTCTGATTTATTAACTCATAACTCCAACAAGAAGATGGTCTTTTTCCAGTCCTCATCTCAGTCCCATCTGACACGGGGTGCTGGTCTGTGTAGCACTGTGTGCCCTCTCCTTCTCCCTGTCTTCACATGGCTTCAAGGAGATACACACCTTCTTGCCCGTCTCCAGGGGCCTGGACTTACTGACAGATAGGCCAACACCTCATATGTGAATGTCTTCCTTCAATTTCCCTGTTCCTGACATGGCATCATAATTCATCACCAGCAATCAAATCCTGCACCAGCACTGGCTTTCTTTTTGACTCCAAGAAGCAAATTCATGGCACAAATATATACCCCTGCAAAAAGCTTCCAGCATGTTATTCTAATCCTCAGCAAAATAGACCAGATTTGGGAATAAAGACCAAGATGTCACTGACCCAGAGGCCACAATAAAGTCATAGAAGAGTTTGAGTTGAAAGGGACCTCTAAAGGAAACCTAGTCTAGCACCTCTGCAATGAGAATGCCTCTGCATGCCCATATTGCACAGGAGTGCATAAACTGTGACACCAGAATCTGCCAATGGTCTTGTGTTTCTTCAGCAGTGACCAATTTATTAAGCCTCAGAGCACACAAAAAACCCCCTCCAAAACAACAAACCCACATTGGAATGCACTGGGGATCGTAGTACATAGCTGTATGACATACAGATACATTTCTTCCTGATTCCAGCTGGCAATTACGTTATGGAGATAATTATAAGACTTGGAAGGAACTTGGGAAAATAACTCTATAAAATACTTTATAGACTTAGAAAATTTATTTCTTAGCTGAAATGTTCATTAATAAAACTTATAGATTGGTATTAATTGCAAGAAATTGCCTAATCTTTGTGCAAGTTTTTATTTAAGTATTAAGCTTTACATTTCATAGTCTAAGTACTTGTGTGGCTTTTCTGCCCTCAGTGGATCTGAATCACTGTCAACAGCAGGGAAGGAAAGCGAGAAGATGAAAGAACATCTGGTGTGGAGTTCTCCTGTTACAAAATGAAAAAAGACATAACACGTACTGCAAAATTTTGCGAAACAGCTTTCGCAGAATGTTCTGGTCTCCATCAGGGAAGGGCTTCCAGCCTAATAAGGTTCCATAAGCTAGTGGCATGGTATGGACCCAAAATGGGGTCAAAAGCCATCCAATTCAGCAAGATATTTTCTTCCTGGACTGACAAAAGCTTTACATTGCATTTCAAGTCCCATCATGAACTTGCGTACACATCCTCCTAGCATGTGTGCTGACCCCTGTAATGTGAAATGGGGTGCAGCTGACAGGAGTGGATGAATCCCTGTCCTCCTGCCCAGTCCCTGTGCTTGCACAATCTACAGAGGTGGCAAGTATGTCAAAAGCATTTTGATACTGGACTCTCACTTAAAATCAATGATCCAAATGGGACTCAAACTGTTCTTTATTAAGGCTAAGGGCAAACTTATTATTTTGGAATTCATTCACACATGAGTTGGATGGACTTCATGAGTAATTGCTTTATGTAGCATTTTCCTGCATCATGCATTATTAAAATCCTGCAACTGGAGGAACAAAGATGAGTGGGGTTTGCTCACCCATCCTTGTCCAGCTCTGCGCCAGGATGGGTGACCTCCTGACCTCCACACTTCTACCCACACAAAGTTCCCAGTCCCCTGTCCTGGCCTCTCTTGGATGAAATCCCAGAGTTTTTCTCCTTATCCTTTTGCACTTAATTACTGATATGAAAGGAGAGAGATAATCCTCGCCTTCATTCAGATTTCACTCCTGGAGGGGGGCTGAGGAGAGGTCAGAAGGAGGCCAGGAGCATTCAAGCTACAGGTGGTGTTTTTCCCTGACGCCTGCTTTGAAGAAAGCCTTCAACCCTGAAGATAAGCATGCAGACCTGCCTGTTGAAAAGAGGAGCTCCTCAGAAGGCATTTTGCCTTGCCAACATGGCCCAGTCCTGGGGTGACCTGCCCTGGCTCCTGCTTTTCCTGCTGCTTGTACAGGACACTGCTGTGTCAGCATCCTGCACAGAGGTAATGTGACATACAGCCTTCATCTACAGGTTTTGTTTGTGCAGTCAGCAAGGTGCAAGGGCTGTGAAAGCAGTCATGGGAGCTGTTTATTTCGTGTAATTGGGCTGCCACGGTACAGCCCAGCAAAGCCATGTTGCTGCTCCCAACTTCTGGGTAAGTTGCTGGCAGGGGACTACACATGGCGAATGAAATGTTTTGGAAGTCCTTTAGGGAACACTGTGGTGTCACTTCTGCTTTGCAAACTCCAGGTCAATATGAAAAACTAGTCTAGGAAATGGACAGGAAAAGCCTTGAGATTTAAAAGCACCATGTACACGATGCGGAATATAAAATAGATGCCAGCCCAAGAAGAGTGTCCCACTGGTCAAAATTCATGCCCAACACTGAACAGATCAACCAAAACACTGCAGGAATAAGCCCTGTCCAGTTAATTAAGCTGTACAGGTCCTTTCTTTTTCTGGTGTGAGTGGGTATACCTGTATGGAAAACCCAACATCACACCATCGTGCTCCAGGATTGCATGCTTCTTCCAAGATGCAATATTCAAGCATGGACCATGGCAGACATGGCCACTAAGAGGCTGATAAAAGATGCCACAGGCCTGGTCAAAAAATCATGTGTTAAACAGTTGTAAGGGAAACTGTGCAGCTGGTGAGCCCTTCCCACGCAGGTGTTTTCAAGGAGATAAAACTAGTGTTCCTGTATATTGACGTTATGGTGCTTTTTGAGTTTCTGACAGACAAGCGATCTCCTAAGCCCATTGCACAACCCCTCACGAGCCTGTGGATGTTTTTCAAGACATCAGTGTAGTCCTTGAGGTGGTGGAGCAGCGAGGGTGGATGGGGCAACAAGGAGCTCTGTTCCCTTGCGACACCACAGAAAGGTGCAGTGATGAAGGTGCCTCTCCCTTTTTTGTGCCTCAGTGATCAAGCCACTGCTGAGTCAGGACTGCCACTCCAGGTGCCCTGATGTGCTCACCACTTCTCAAATGACCCTCGAAAAGAATCAAAATGTGTTAAAAATCCCAAGGCCAAACAACAGCCTGTGAGCAGCAGTTGCTCAGAGGAGAGGTAAAAGCTCCCGCAGTTGGACCCCATCTCCTTTTGCCCCTAGAGGAGGCCAGACATTAAGTTTGCAGCTCTGGTGGTGTCTCCTCAGCTTTCTGTGGTGGATGGTGCCCCTCCTGCCCTGTGTCCTCTCCTTAAAGCAGGTTTTGTGGCGCAGGCTGCAAGCCAGCAGCCATCCCAGTTCTACCTTGGTGTCTAGTTGTGGCTGACCAGGACTGAGCACAACCCCAGCTGCAGCATTCAGCAGCTCTTTGGAGACCAT
Source organism: Corvus kubaryi (assembly GCF_017639235.1). NCBI lineage: Eukaryota > Metazoa > Chordata > Aves > Passeriformes > Corvidae > Corvus > Corvus kubaryi. The sequence continues at coordinate 6,464,865 of NW_024580671.1, forward strand.
GTCCCGGCTCATCACATTGATCTCACACATGCATCCCCACGACAGCAGCTGGCAGTGGACAGCAGCAGCACATGTGGACCTCACAGAGACCTCCACCTGCATACAAACAACACATCCACTAATTATGAACAAACCAGCTCTGAGAACTCTGCATCATCCCAAGTCTTCTCTGAACCTCAATATCCTTTTTCCTCAGTGTTGGTGGGGTGATCGCCAGGGCACCTTCACCCAGGGTGTGAACATCCTGTTGGTCCTCACCATCCTCCTCCAACACCTTCCCCACACACATCACCTTTCCTCTCACTTCCTCCATCTCCTTGTTCTAGTGCCTGTTTGCCAGGCTGGTGGTGCCCAGACCAGTAAGAGCAGGAATTGCAACACAAGAGTGCCTTGGCAAGGACTCGCTTTGGAAAAATAAAAAGCCAGAACATACATGTGGTTTGTCCAGATGCTGCCCAGAAAGGCTTGTTCTACCTCCCTGGGCTCTTGTGCACGTGCAATAAGTTTTAGCAATGTATCAGTAACGTTGTTCATCTAAGACCTGTATTAAATATGTCTGGTTCTTTCCTTAGACTTCTCAATTCCTTAAGAAAACTAAGGCAATTAAATTAAACTAAATCAAAAAGTTCAGATTTGACCTTTTAAACAGTTTTTCCTGTAGCTCCATCCAGTGCTTGAATGAGCACTGATGCCTTTGAAAAAATTCCTATTTAGCAAAGAGACTTTTCCCCTTTAGCCATAACTGGTTCTGGGGAGGATCCACCTTGGCCTTACAGTGCTAAACATTGTGACAATTATTTTGCAAGGTTGTGTCCCATCCTACAGAATTATATTTCTCTTATTATTGTAGTCCAACAGATCTGTCTCTATCTGTGGGCAGTGGTCAATGATATACTTTTTTGGGGGATTTATTTTTTTTCCCCAACAATCAGTGGTGACTGAAGCATTCTGGTAGTGTTCCCTTAAGATGCTGAAGGGAGGCAGTCTTGTGATGGAGCAATGGTACAGTTCCTCTGACTGAATGCTGACATCTCCTTTGGGGTGAGATTAATCATGCCCTAGAAACATCCGCACTCCCTCTGATGATTTGCACCCTGACATCCTATACCCTCCTGTGTAGTCACTTCAACACAAAGTGAGTTTTACCTACTTCCACTGCTCATGGATTTTCTTTCTGCCCCAATGACAGTAATTCTGGCACTCAGCATGCCTCTGTGGTACCCGAAGGTACTGAAGATACCTTTTGATTTCAGGTTGGTCCTTCCCTGTCTTGGGAAGTCTCATGGCTGTCTCATTTAGGGCTGTCGTCTTTGAGCTCTGTTTCTAGGTCTCTCCGTAGTGCTGCGGGCTCTGCACCACCTGCAGTGCTGGCACACGGCTGTTTCAGACACAACAAGCCTGAGCCAGGAACTTGTTTGGCAAATTCTACTCAGAAGCCCATGGGCTTATTCTGGGCTGTCCATGTGTCTGTGGGAGCATTTTGTCCCAACCCTCCTCACCACTGGTTAAACCTTCAGTACAGTTTCATATTTTCTGGGCTGCTTCAACACTGAAGTGGCTTTCATGAAGTCCTCCCAGCTGGGGTGGAGGGGGTAGTCTGCAATTTGTACTGGGGAATGTTGTCCTTTTGCAGTGTTCTTCCATTCCCTGCTGTTTCTGTGCACCTGCAGCAGAGGTGAAGCTGATGTCCTACAACTTGCTGGAAGCATTTCTGCCCTCCCCTGCAGTGTCTCCCTGCAGGTGCCTGTCACAGAGATGCACATGTTGCATCTTGTGCAGCAGGTCACCACATATTTGCTGTCACTTCATTAAAAACATCATGAAATAGTATCTGGAAGGGCACTGGAAGCAGAATTTGTTGATGATGGCTAGAGGTGCTTATTTTGCCATCCACCAGGTTCTCCTACACTAAAGAAATGTGGAGCTAAAAATAAACACAAGGCCCATTAACGCTGAAGTGCCTTGAAGCAATTGCCTGGGGAAAAAAGATGGGAGAAATGGGTAGTCTGAAAAAATAATTAACAGTGAACAGAGGCTGAAAGAAAAACACAGATGAGGTGGGAATTACAGTAGAAGTCTTTTCCCAGGAGAACTCCGCTCTTTGCACGCAGAAACTCACTTGCACCTCCCTGGCAGGGGCTTTGCAGCAGGACTGTTTTCTTCACACCAAAGGTTTTCTGGAGAAAGACTTCTTCTTTGCCTTTTGGATTTGAGAGTGGATACTTGCCTGCATTTTTACTGCCAGACTGTCCTTCTGTGCCCTTAGCCTGACCACTCATATGTCACATGTCCTGTGACATAAGGAAGTTGGTGACTTTCTCTGCATAGAGAGGGAGCAGCAGGAGTGAGGGCCCTGACTCACTCTCGAGGGCACAGAGGAAACCTGTGGGTGTCTGGGAACCTAATGCATGAGTTTGTGCTGGGCTTATTGACAAAACCTGCAGAAACCAAATATATTTTGAAAAACAGGCCTTTATTTTCCCCTATAAAATGTGGGTGGAATTTCTTTGGACCAGCTGTGCTTTTTACCAAGTCAAGAAGGGCTGTGAATCACACGGCTGCAGGGGTGGTTCTTTGCATCTGGGCTTGGACTCAGCTGTTGGGCAATTTGTCTAATGCCAGCTTTGGCCCCTGCCCTGTCCTCACCCCAGTAAGGTGCTGGGGTTGCCTCCACCTTCCCCCATGCACACACACCCCCACCCATGGAGCTATTCTCAGCTCCCACTGCTCAGACATTTGGCTCTGCCCACTGTTCCCTTGGAAGGAGCATGGCCCAGGCTGGAGAAGATGCTGGGGACAACAGCTGCAGTTGATAGCTGTGCAAACACACAGAGATGCATTGCTTGGGCACTCCAGTGCGCAAGGAGGAGGCATGAGATGCAATCCTTAATCCCTTGGGCTCTCTGTGCCATCTACAAGCCAACACGGCTATTAATACCTAATGATCTTACCTCAGACATTGAGTGGTGTTTGAAGAGGGCTCCCAAGTGCCTGCCTGGAAGATCCTGCAGAAGCATGTTGTTCTCTCCTGCACCCAGTGCCCACACAGCCCTGAAACAGGGAGAGGAGTGATGCTGTACTTGAATGCATAACACTTCATTCAACACAGACAAAGCCTTAAATATGCTAAGGAGAAACAGGCTTTTCAAATTAAAAACCAGCTTTTTGTAAAGGTGTAACAATTTACTTTTTCTTTTTTTTTTTTTTAAATTAAAATGAAATTTTAATTACATCTGAGTGGCTCAAGGCAATTTTCAAGTAGCTGGGGAGTTTCTGTTCACTGTTTTTGGAGTGTTCAAGATTCAGCATCTCACTCTTTTAAATTTATCTGGTTTATAGTGAAAAAATAATTTATGGCTACAACCGTTTGATTAAATGGTGCTCTGGAGGACTTACCTGAAACCATTCCCGAAGGAGGTGTCTTGTAAGGGAAAATTTCCCACAAATCCCACAGTGATTACCATTCATCCAGCAACTGAAGTGCCTGCAATACAATAAAGCAAATAGAAAAGCCTACACTTCATGCAGTTAGAAGAATTTTAAAAGTGTAGCTAATTTTTCTAATTGGCTTCTCTCTCCAGAGAACAAGGAAAGGAGCACCACTAGGACCACTGTGGCTTCCCCAGAATTACACAATCTTTGCTTTTGCACCAGCCATAACATCTGGGGAATGTTTTTTAAACCCTGTCAAATAGACAGTGACCTTTTCTTTCTTGCAGCTTGATGGGTATTCCCCAAAAAATAAACTCAATTTGATTTCTTGACATTTCTTCTGCTGTATGCCCAGGTTACCCAAAGGCCATATCTACATGGTAGAGAAAGAAGGAAGAAAACAAACCACCTTCCCAGGGCTCTGAGCCTTTGCATTCACCCAGCTTGGAATGATAATGTTCTCTCTCCTGCACTCTGCAACACCTAACAGTGCCTCCCATCTTTGGTTTCTGCAACGAAATTGTAAAGATTTTTGGCTTTGTTTTGGCCTAGTTTTGCTTGCTCTTTCTGGCCTTTATTTCACTATGAGTCTTTATTTTCACTGACTTGAAACTGGAAGAAAATCAAACCATATGCCCAGACTGGAATGAAGGAATCCTTGCCTCTGTTTGAGAAAAACTTTCTAGTCATGTTGCTGGAAGTGATTATTTGCTAAGGATAAAAAGACTTGAGTTTTGACATAAATGTAAATACTCATTTCTAAGACCATAACACCCACTTCATTTAATACAGGTACAAAAGACATTTTACCCAGAGGAAACTACCAAGTAGTAGCAGTGTCCAGGTTTCTTGTTCTTTCTTGGAAGCAGATGTTCTAGGCTGCTTTTAGAGGATACAGCTCAGGAGGGAATGGCAGTTCAGTATCACCAGTCGTCCGCTTCTTGCTCACAACTGGTGCTTTATACTCTGTCTTCTGTATTTTTCCTTTTTATTTTAAAGCAGGTGTATGTAGGTAGACATGGCATCCCAACAGGACTTCCACTCTTTTCCATCCATTCTCCACCCCGAATCCCAAACCATCAAAACGTTGCCTTTAGCCACATTTACTCTGCCATGGCAAGGAACAGCTAGATGGAAATAACACCGAGGCGGATGCCAGGGAAACCCAGCCAAAATCCAGCTCTCCTAACCACAGGGCTGGGCTCTCAGGACAGGCAGGAAGCAGATGTACTGCCTGCCAGTGGAAATGGGGCTGCAGTTGTGCTCATCAGCCCAAGTGTGGCACTGAGAGCACCACCACCACTCTGTAGGAATATCTCTACCAGAGACAGGTGCAGCTGCACCAGAGCAGCACCATCGGCTGTACCATCTCTCAGCAGTACCATCAGGCAGGCAGCATGGCAAACTGCAGGAGGGCTCTCTTGTTTTCCACACCACAAAACAGGAATTAGTCACATTTTTCTGGGTCTTCTGCAGGTAATCTTAAAAATATTTTTGCAGTGAATACTTGTTAAATTATGCATGGTGTTTACTTTCACTCCTCTGCAGTTCTGCCATCTTTCATGAATATGAAAAGGAGAACTCTAGAGAGCTGTCTTTCTTTTGATGGCAAAATTTTCCACGGTGTTCAGTCTGGTTATACAGTTCTGTACTTGTGCTGTTGCTGACGTTTACTTGAGCGGGACTTCTTCAGCGAGTGAGGATCACCTGCGTGAATACAGGGCAGGTCTGCACTGCCTGGAGATCACTGTGCATGTCTGAAACACCTTGAAACACCTCAAACAACATAACAGAGTCCAACAAAATTAATGCTGAGGCCTCAAAATAATGGCAAGGCTTAGATGTAATGGCTCGGAGTAATGGCTGTCTGCTCGGGGACAGAGCTGGTGTTTCAGCGATGGTGAGGGAAGGGGCACAATCACAGTCAGAAATGTGAAACCTGTAACATGCATTCTTTTCTCCTGTTTTCCAAGAAAAACTGACTGTGGCTCTCTCTTGGAAGCATTGGTACATCTTTAGGCCCTGGTCCTCAATATACAGGCTCCCTGTTCCCAAATGTATTTGTTCTGGGAAATGTGGGAACATAAATTTCCCATCTCTGGAAGTGTTCAAGGTCAGTTTGGATGGGGCTTTGAGTAACCTGGTCTAGTGAAAGGTGTCCCTGCCCATTGCAGGAGGATTTAAACTAGATAGTCTTTAAGGTTCTTTCCAACCCAAATCATTTGATGATTCCAGGATTCTATGATTCTATGCACAAAGAGGTAACATCACCCCAGGAACGTACACAGGCATTGCAGTGCTTTGCAAAACAGGCCTTCAATTGTTTATGAGGCATGACTGAAACAGCAACTGAATTTCCTGCCACTGATGTAAAACCAAGATAGCTGATGTTAAAATCTTGCTTTTTCTCAGTTGTTGCCATACTGAAATTAAGAATGTGTCAGTCAAAATGAGGTCCAAAATCTGCAGATGGGATTCTCACAAACATCTAGAGCCAGATTACTTAAATTAGAGCAGGGCTAGAAATCCCTAATTAACATATATTTTCTGAAAAAAATTCCAGCTTTTTAAGAGCAAGTGCACAAACTCCACAGTAATTAAAATCCTTGTTATTTTTTTTTCAAGAAACTCTTTGAAAGAAACTTCCAGCAAAATTACTTGTTCTTAAACAAGCAAGTATTTAAATTCATACTTGCAGTTCAAAGTTCAAACAGAGACTTCACCCTTCAAACTATTTAGAGATTCTGTACAAAAATAAAATGATGTAAATAACACCTTCCTGAAAAGTAAATAAAATAGTAATATATGGAGAGGAATCTGTCTGTTTAGCAAAACTTTCCCACAGTCAGCTGGGCTGCCTTGGCTCGGCTGAGCCTGCTGATGGCAGGCAGGGTGGGAGCTGTCGGAGCAGATGTAGATGTCTAGCAGTGGAGTGAGACAGGCACTTCCAGGACATGATATGCCTTATCCCAGAGTAGTTGTCTAAAATAGATCAGACACATTGCAGCTCCTAAAATACCTGCTCCTTTTCAACCCTGGAGCAAGCCTGGGTGGCAGGCTCTGATGAAGGAATCTGGATGGTGTAGGGGTTGTCCTCAAAGGCAGGTGGGGCAGATTCCAGCCAGGAATGAGACGGCTCTTCATATCAAATCCACTGCAGTACCATGTGGTTGTACCAGAAACAGGACAAACTCCACACCAAAGGCAGGGGAGAGTTTGCTCTGCTAATCTGTTTTATGTTTGGTCTCGATGTATTGATAATCTCTAACATTTATGATATTAATAATTCATAGTATCAAACTATTATAGTACCTTAAGATAGCCAGTGTCTCATATTTCCCTGTCTCTGGAAATACCTCCCCAGGGACCATTTGAGGCATCACACTGCCAGCACACAGTCTCCCTGAGTTTGGCTGCTGTACCCAAGTGTTCCTCCTCCTCTGCAGTTTCCAGCCCATGAGCTGACTGTACCATTTATTAGTCCCCTGGTACCTGGTCCTCCACCTTGCTCTGCTAGATACAATTTGATTCCTGCAACTTCAGCCCTCTGGGTCATCTGATTATCACCCCACCATCTGCCCCCAGAACAAGAAAACCTCATAAGTTTGTGTCAACACCAAATTTAATTGGCACCCTCACATACTGAGGTGATAACTGAAGGGCTGACCCCAGAACATGTTTTCTTTAAATCAGACATAATAAAAAGAATACCCAAGCTGTTGGACTCTTTTTTCCAAACTGTAGCTGAAAAGTATTCTAGTCCTTAGACAGTCCCTGGCAAATTATGCCTTGTCATATTAAAGGAATAATTTTATGAATTGTTCTTTTTAAAAACACATTGCATATAAATGACCTCAGTATTAAGCAGGATTATACTGGTAAAAGTCTGTGTTTATTGTATGTATTTATGCATCAAACAGGTATTTTCCTATAGAAATCTTCCAGTATTGCAGTATGACACAAAAGTATTGTAGTACTGATTACTAATACCTTGCCAGCCATCTCAATATATCGAGATCATGATTATTTACCACCCAGCCTCCATAGCAACACTGAATGTAAATATGTTTCATAATATTCTTATAAATGGAGATTAAGGCTTTGCACATTCCAGCTGTGAACATGCCAGGAGAAGAAACAGGGACTCCATCTGCTATTGTGTTTGTTCAGTTGTCTGAAAAAAAACCAAACACCAATTTAAAGGAATCTTGCATTAAAGAAAAGGGATTTTATTATTGGAAAAAATTCAAGGTTTTGGTCAGCTTCTGGTACTCTCCTAGTTTAGAGCTGCTGCTGGGCAGCATAGTAGCATTGATTTCTCTGTTTTTGCTGCAATTGCTACTTTGTCCAAGCATATTAATTGCCAGGATCAGTGTGGTACTGTCAGATTTCTGTCCGGGGTGTCCCCTGCAATGCCAGCTACCCTGCAGAGCCAGGCACTGCCAGTGCTCACCGTCAGCTGCTCACAGCAGCAAAGGCAGCCCCACAGAAACGCTGACTTAGCATGGGAGGTGGTAATTGCTGAGTGCACGGAGAACAAACACTCATCCATCATCCCACAGGTCCAGCAAGGAGCGCCAGGCTCGCTGTTTCCTGGTTTATGTATTCTGCCCTCTGTGTTTAACAAACAGCAGCATCACGTTAAGATATTTTACAAACCTTCCCAGCCCATCAGCATTATGTGAGTTTTGGCTCCTTTGTGGAGGTGGCGGGAGGCTGTACTTTTAATGAGTTTTTCTGCGACTTCTGTCAGGAGCCGGGAATTTGTTGCACGAGAGAAACAGAAGAATGCAAAAGAGAAATTAGCTGCTAGCAGTAAAAAAATGGCATAAGGAAAGATATGCTACTGGGGCCTGTTTCTCTTCTCCTTCCCAGCAGCTCTGTGCCAGGTTAACCCTTGCAGGCTCAGATGAGATACTCCTGCTGCAAAGGGGTATAAAGGAGCTCGCAAGTAGGTTCTTGTTTCTCTCTCCCCTAATCTGAGTCTTTGCATAACAAAGCAAGTGCTTGGTTCGGCAATGTGAGCAGTTCCTGTGTACTTCCTAAAAGCAATTAGGAACCCAATTTAAGAGCCATCAAAGAGGCTCTGCCAATCGCCAGGAGGCAATGATATTTAAGCGTGTAAAGGCAAGATAGTTGCTTCCTCGTCACATTCCAGGGATGGAATCAATAGTTCCGGATATTTGCCTTGACTGACAAAATCAAAAATGAAGCCTAACACATCCGGTCCCAACATCGGGAAAATTGACTTGTCTTGCAGGCACCAGGAGGGGTGAGTGCATGCAGGAGAAGCATGACGTTGTCACACTTTAGGCTGTTCTGTTTTCTTATCCTCTGCTGTGAATATTATGAGCCAGATTAGGAAGAATGAATACTACTTCTCACAGATTTTCCCTGTCCTTCGGCAAGCTGTACCTGGATGCTCCCTGCTTCCCCCTGAGCACTGCTAGTAATGGTGTGTCTGATTCAGAAGCTGCAAGTAAGGAACAATCTGCAGCCAGTGTGCTTCCACTTCTGCAAAGAGGACACCTGGAAAAACTGATGTAAATTCAGGTATCAGTGGCTCCCATAATCCTTTATAGGCAGGAAGGATGGTCAAAAGAGCTAACAGGTCCTTTCCATCTAGAATATCTATAACCCTGAAAATGGTGCTGAATTGATATCCTAAAATAATACTTTGGGACATTACTGAGCATGCCCAAGCAAGTGTAGCAAGGCACAGATATGGCACCTTGTCATCACAGGCAGTGTCATGCCTGGGAGCCTCCCAGGGAGATGGCTGTGCCAGCCAGCTTCCTGCAGCCTGCTCAGCACCGTGCCAGGCACAGCTGAGAAGGTCCCAGCTCTGGAACTGGGTCAACAGGAGCTCAGCACTTGCTGGGCTACACTCTGCTCCACGTCGCAGATGTGCCTCTTCTCCTACCTTGCTCCACTGGCAATGTGATGTTTCTGACCTCCCAGAAATAATACCTTGAGAGGTCTTTGTGAAAACCAGGTATTACAGCAGTGGGAGCATTAGAATGAATAGCAAGACAAGGTAAATTCCAGGCCTTGTTATGAGAAAGAAAAAGCTATCAGGAAAAGGGGCAGGAAGATGCTGCTTCTGGGAGCAATAGGACAGCATGACACCATGACCTTATTAGCACAGCACCTTTCCAAAAATAGGACTAAGGCTGGGGTGGCGAAGACCAAGCTCTCCAGTCTTGGTCACCCATAATTGTTTCTTGACTCACAGTCCCTTGCAAGCAGAGAAGTATGTGCTGTCCTTGAGTTTCACCTTCTGACCCAGAGCCTCATGTGCCAATCTGCCTGCCCAGGGGATCTGTGATCAGCTGCAGATAGCTGGGCTCCTCGCTCAAAGCCACAGCAACAGGGCTCCTTCCCTGTGCTGTGGCTTCTCATGAGCTTAATGTGCTACACGTTAGGTCTGATGTGTTAGGATAAGCCCACGTTGTTCACTGCATGGCCTGGCACAGTGATACCTTCTTGGTGGAAAAGAGGACACTGGCATGGCAGGGAACCAGGAGATTGGGTGGAGCTAGGCAGTCAGCACCTCTGGGGTGGCCACAGAAGGAGAAGCAAAGCAGCTGCATCCCTGTAGGAAGGTTTGATTAATAACACTCCTCAGCATTGATCAGGAAATCACACATAGTTCATATATGGGGGAAAAAAGCATCTTATCAACCTATGATTTTATGCAAACTAATCAATAAATTGTGTTTGAATGGTAGCATTTCTAAATCCCTAAACTGATAGCATCCCTGCAGCCTGATGTTAGCAGGGCCTTGTACTCAGCCCAAACCCCGTCTGTCATCCTGTCTGTAGTTTAGTCTTGCTCAAAAGATGAAACATCTTTTCAAAATTCATAGTGGTTAGGGAAATGGAAATAACTACATTTTTATTCAGCCTCTTTTAATATTTTTCTTTGGCTTTCCCTCCCCCGGCCGCATTCTGAGAGCATAATAATCACTAGGAAAAGCTATTTCAACAAGCATCTCTTGATTCTCTGGTGCTTGGTTAGGACAGACCCGTGCTATTCCTTTCCCTTCACCTTCTTGTGACCAGATGAAGAGTATTATTTTGCTGTGGTTTTCTGAAAATGTAGGATTTCACTTGAGCACTTCCAGCCTTGCCCTCTAGACAGATTGGAATTATTTCTACTGAACCATTCTTTGTAACTGAGAAACAAAGAAAAAAGTCACTCTTCTCATTTAAGAAGGAAAATGACCTTTTATCTACAGTGGAGCAGGGATCCTTCCTTTGATCTTACTCCTGGGAATGTTGCAAAATAATAATAAGAGGATAATCCTATACATATGCTCACATTTTTGTTAGTAGCCTGGGTGGGGCTCTGCATATTCAGCAGTGTTTTGTAGCCATTAATGAGCACTGATTTTGCTATGTTGGGGGAGAAAAATATGCCTCCCCTCCTCCCACCTGTCAGTACCTGTCATTTTCTAGCTAAGCTCTTCGAACAGTAGGGTGCTTGATTCTCTTTTTCTGAAAGCCCTTTCTCCCCCGTCCATTGCCTGGTCTCACACTAATGCCATGGTCCTGTCTCCCTCCTTGAACAGCTGTCTCCTGCAAGCTCCATTTCTCCATTTAGTTTTCTCTGGTGCAGCCTCGGAATATCTTGATGCCAAGTTTTTACCAAGGTTGTCCAACGAGCCTGGAATAAGACACAGACCTTGACTCTGCTGTCCTCAAGGTCCTGCTTTTATTATTAGACTTTGCTCACTGTTTGGCTACCATGTTTGAAACCCAATGTTTGAAATCGAAATGTTAGCTATACCTCAGCCTTCCTATTACACAAACCAGGTGGAAATTTGCTGATCAGAACTCCCATGTACTTATACCAGGCTAGGATTTCAGCTGGCTGTCTCTTTGAAGCACATTTTTCAGTACTGGATCCTTGCCACACGCTTCTGGGGAGGTCAGTCCTTGGGAAAGGTCACTGGCAGCTTCCAACCCACCTATTTTATTGTTTCTTGTGTTTCTGAAATCCTGTACTGACAATGCACTGGAGTACAAAGGTAACCTTTGGTCTTCAACCAGTACACTGCAGCAAAACCTTGAGCCAAAGTGTTTCACTGGATTTTCATGAGGACACCATAAACAGTGCAATCCCACCTCAGAGTAATGCAAGTTTAAATATTAAAGAATGCAGCATTTCTTTGAAGATGTCTGACACAGTCTGCCACTATAAAAACCCAGGAACACACTGCCAGCAGCGGGACAAGACAGATGCCCGCCGTGCCTGCCAGTGCTTGTGCAGCCTGTGTGCAGCACAGAGCCCACCTCCCTCCTCTGGGCTCTCCCTCCAGTCGTGCAGCGGGAGGTGCGCTGTGTGCCAGGGCGAGCAGTGGGATTTTGCCACATTCCACTTAGCTCTGTAGCTGAGACGGTTTAGAAAGATCTGGGTCAGGTTCAAAGGAAAAGCACTTTAGCAGTCAAAGCACTCATTTTTTTTCAGGATGTGTTTGTGAAAACAAGACAATACGCAGCCAGGAGAATCTCTCACTGTCCTCAGCAGAGCTCATGGACCCTGCAAAGGGCATAGCTTCTTGTCCTGCAGTCTCTCCTGCTAGGATGCTATGGCTCTGACCTATGGAGTGCTACAAAAGAACCCAGAGAGAGCAAAAGAGACGAAGTGCTTTCTCCTGTATTACAATGCCTTACTGGTTGCTCTGTGCCTGTTACTGTAGTTTTCTGAGATCTTTTCCTGTTGGTAAAAATGAAGCTGATGTTACAAATTTCCTCACCAGGTCCTTCCACTGGTCAGTTGTGCATCTGCACTAGCACAGTTTTGTCATCTTTAATGTTACATTTGCATACCTGGATCCTATGTCCCCTATTTACTTCTGGCTTGACCTCCTTGGTTCTACTCCCTTTGTATCCAGGATAATCACAAGCATCTGCTACCCACAGTCAGCAGCTTTTGCAGATTATACAGCTTCTGAGAGAGTGTTGGCCTATTTTATTTTGTCAATATGGAGACAGAGGCTGTCTTTACCACCCGAGCTACTGCAATGCCCTCTGAGATGTATTCAGGCAGATCTGTGTGTCTCATGTTTTTGTATTCTGCTGGGTACAGAAGTAGAGAGGAAAGAAAATTCTGTGAACAAAGGACAAAAACTTAGTTTGCCTGCTATTGAAGGTCTGTATCTCAACCTTATCTTGATACAAAGAAATAAATAATAAACTTGGGGTGCTTTGTAGGATGACACTGCATTAGAACTGGGTACTTCGAAATAGCCCAGAAAAAAGGGGGCCAAGACAGTGCTGCATGATGCTGGTGGTCCCGAGGGTAACCAGCAAGTGAACACATATTGGGATTGGGATCCCAGTTTTGCAGGTGAAGTCCAGCTCTTGGAAAAAAAGACAAGGGACCTGAGAGAGTTCTATGACACCTGGCTGAGTAAAAGACAAAACACCTATTTATTCAGGACAGATTATCTTCTTTTTCTTTTTTTTTTTTCCCCTGAAGGAAATACAAGGTAATTCTCTGGGTAACACTGGAGTTATCTGCAGATTCACTGGTGTGCATGAGCTCAGTAACTTCCCCTGTGTAAGCTGAGGGCTGTGGTAATGAAGAGACCAGTCAGCAGTGTGAGAAAGGTAAGAGCTCGCCTGCTGGAAGGTGACAATAGCAGGGAAAAGGAGAATTTTCAGAATTCAGGTCCATGGGTAACTGGTTCCACATATATTTCACAAAAAGGCTTTTAGATCCTAAGTTGTACTCATTTCTGAGTAGCCCATATTATCACACTTTACCTTTCATATTTACTTGCTTGCCAGGTTATGTTAGTTGTTAAAAAGATCTTGCCTCTAAGGCTTCCTGCGCCCACTACGCTGCTGCCCAAAATGGCAATATTCTCACCTGTTCCTGAGATGTCAGGATGCATTTTTTCTCCTATGGGATAGAAATAATTTCTGAAAACCTGCCTGGTTTAAACACTCAGCTAAAGTGAACACCAAATCTTCTATTCTTATTTTCATTTTCCATATTGTATTTTTGTATGTAGCATCCACAGGCACAGCCCCAAGATATTAAACGGAGATAGTAGTTAAAGACAGTGTTGTGACCATTACTTAATGGCAGTTTACATTTCATTTTCATGGAAACTCATTAATAGTGGAGGAATCTTCTAGATCTTCTTCTGAGAGGTTATCCCAAACAATTTATGTTCTGGTGTCCTAATCGGACAGCTTTTGAATCCCATCCAGCTTTTAAAATTTGGATTAAACAACTAGGTAAGACAAACAAGAAGGTAATTTGCATCACCTAATTTTAGCCCTATGCAAAGCTATCCCACCAAAAAAAGACACACCCTGATCAAACCCTGCAATCTAATTCTTCAGTGAAATAGTTTAGAAGACTGAACAAAATTTCACTAAAAACCCCTTCACAGAATACCTGAAAATAATTTGATGAGCTGCTGAACCACAGTGTTTGTTATCTTTTCTGTCTTGAATTTGTTTGCACTTGCTGCCACAGATTTATAAGAGGAATTTGCCATTGGAACAATATGTGTCTGAGACACATTACATGGGTTACACTGGTGACATGATGTCAGCTGGGTCATCATGTTTCACAACATAAACTGCAGATGAGCAAGACAACTTTTAATGCAGCAAGGATTACAGCAAATGACAACATAGGTTCCATATACAGTGTGCTACCTTAAAAAGAAACAATAAAAAAAGGCTCTTTTTTTTGTAGAAATGTTGTAACAGTGTAGTAGATTGACCTTGGCTGGATGCCATGTGCCCTCCAAAGCTGCTCTACCCCTCCTCTCCCCAGCTGGACAGAATACAATCAAAGACTACTGGCTGGAGATAAGGACAGAGAACTCACCTGTTACTTTTGTCACAGGCAAAACAGACTTGACCTGGGGAAATTAATTTAATTTATTGCCAATCAGTTCAGATCAGAGTAGGGTAATGAGAAATAAAACCAAATCATAAATCACCTTTCCCCCCTTCTTCCCAGGCTTAACTTCACTCCTGACTCCTCCCCTCCAGCAGCACAGGGAGATGGGGAATGGGGGTTTTGGTCAGTTCACACCAAAACCGTGCCATGTTAAACCAACACAAACAGTGCCAAATAATCCAGCCAGAGATGCACATGCTGATGTCTCTGTGCCCCTCAGTGTGCTCCTCTCCTCAAGATGCAGATTGAGCATTTAATTTTTTCATTCTCACCTACCAATGCCCCAGACAATTCTTGTACATACGCAGAATAAGAAACAACAGCATTGGTTTCCACAATTTTGTCCTTCTGGAAACCAAACTTCTGGGGAGAAAGCAAAATTCCACCATTTTCATAGCCCCTCATCAGGTGTCCCCCCTGCAGGCCCCAGGGAAGGGCAGAGGGGGACAGTGAACTACTGCTGACCAAGGGTGCAGAATGCAATCTCGCCACTGCAACACAGAACTTGGCACAGATTCATTTGCCCTGCTGAGAAGCATTCACTATATATAATGCCAAGACATGACAAAAATGAATGGCTCTGAATGCCTTCTCACTTTGGAAACCCCTTGCCACATCTCAGGTAGCCTCATTCAGTCTCAGGGTGAAGTTTCAGGATGGATTACTAGTTTCTTTCCCTCCTCCCCAGCGTGCCCCTTTGGGACTGCTAGTCAGAGATTTTGCAAGAGGAGCTTTAATTTGAGATGCACTACAGAAATGTCAGATTACATAGCAACTCCCCGATGGAAGATAGTCCTCTTCCTCACCACCTGCAGGAATAGTTTCAAGCCCAGTCTCTTGCTGTTGTTGTTTAAGCCCAGCCAGCAGCCAAGCCCCACACAGCCACTCGTTCACTGTCCCACCAGCAGGACTGGGGAGAGAATCAGAAGGGTAAGAACTGGAAAGCTTGTGGGTTGAGGTGAAGAAAGTTTAATAGAGAAAGCAAAAGGCACACACAGAAGCAAAGCACAACAAGGAATTGATTCACTGCTTCTCACGGGCAGGCAACTCCAGGAGGGCCCCATCAGGTGTAACAGTGACTTGGGAAGACGAACACCATCACTCCAAATGGTCCCCCCTTTCTCCTTCTTCCCCCCATTTTCTATAACTGAGCATGATGTCCTATGGTCTGGAATATCCCTTTGGTCAGTTGGGGTCACCTGTCCTGGCTATGTCTCCTCCCACCATCCCACACACTCTCAGGCTCCTCACCAGAGTGGCCAGCATGAAAGGAGAAAGAAATGGCCTTGGCTCTGCACAAACTCTGCTCTTCAAAAAGAAAAAAAGATCTCTATGTTAGCAAATCTGTGTCCAGCATAAATTCAAAACACAGCCCCATACCAGCCATTGCGAAGAAAATTGATTCTACCCCAGCCAAAACCAGCATATTAGTGCTGACAGAACAAGAAAATAATGTGTGAAAGCATGAAGTGCCCTCTAACCTGTGAGCTTTCCTATCAAGCTGGCGTACAGCACTGGTGCAAAACCACCAAATCTGTCCTGAGCAGCATCCAAAGCAGTGTGGCCAGCACACTGAGGGAGGCTCTGCGCTGGTGAGATCCCACCTGGAGTGCTGCATCCAGCTATGAGGCTCCCAGCACTGGAAAGACATGGACCTGGTGAAGCAAGTCCAGAGGAGGGTCACAAAAATGATCAGAGGGCTGGAGCATCTCTCCTATGAGAACAGGCTGAGAGGGTTGAGGCAGTTCAGCCTGGAGAAGAGAAGGCTCCAGGAAGGCACCTTCCAGTGCATAAAGGGGGCTTACAACAAGAGAGTTGGAGAGGGACTTTTTACAAGGGCACGTAGTGATAGGACAAGGAGGAATGGCTTCAAACTGAAAGGGGGCAGGTTTAGATTGGATCTCAGGAAGAAATTCTTTCCTGTGAAGGAAATGAGATACTGGAACAGAGTGCCCAGAGAATCTGTGGATGCCCCATCTGTGGAAGCATTCAAGGCCAGGTTGGATGGGGCTTTGAGCAACCTGGTCTAACGGACGGCACACCTGCCTATGGCAGGGGAGTTGAAACAGGGTCTTCAAGGTCCCTTCCAACCCAAACCATTCTATGACTATGAAAATCCAGCAGCCTGCAGATAAGTAGAGACTCTTGGCTTCCAGCGCCATCAGTCTGGCACCTTTTCTGAGCTCCAAATTCTCCTGAAAATGTAAATGGAGATGGTGAGGATGAGAGCTAAATGCAAAACTGGTGGGGTTTTTTGCATCAAAATTATAAAATTAAATCATTTTTAGTAAGAACTTCCATTCAAATTTAATTTCAATTATGAGAGACAAGTTTGTTGCTACTAATGGAATATTTTTTTTTTTTTTAATCAGGAAAGGAAATAAACTAGAAATGAAATTCTAGGATAACATAAACCCATTTAATTAAACTATAACATTCAATAGAAGTTTGCTGTGGTTTTTTTCTCTTGTGCTTGGGATGCTTCCAGACAAAGATCTGACAATTTATAAATAAACAGATCAAGGTATTGCGAACATCTTTTTCCTTTCCAAGAGTGGATATAGAAATGACAGCCTAAAAGGGAACAAGCACAGAATGATCTCTACAGCTGCTGCAGGGACTGCCTACTCAAAGTTGGAATGACTGGATTTTAATGCATCATCTGACCTTCCAAAAAGTGTGAGCTCGTACTTATGATTTCCTTCAGAGAAGAAGCTAGGATTGTCTGCATTTGTTCCCTAATGTTTGACATCCTGGAAGCGAAGATTTAAAATAATTCACATGGAAATTGCAGCTAGGCACGGCATTGCATATTTTCACACAGCCCATTTCTTCTCTCTTTAACATGTCTGATCCAAAAATAATGGTGCTAAATGGTGGTAAGGAGGAAAAGCCTTACCCAGACAAATTGCTTGACAGCTAAAAATCCACTGTACCTGCACACCATCTCTGCTCATTTAGCATGAGCTGAAACTCTCACGAATAAGGGAAAACCACACTTTTCCTGATGTCCTTCCTTGCCATTAGAAGCCACAAGGGTGAAAAGAGCTAAAGGCAAAAATATTTATTGCTTACGGTTATCGGATGCTTCTCCAGAGAATTATTACTAAATGGACTCACCTTGCTAAGTTTTCTCTTATAAGGAAGGATCATTTGTACAGGCCACTTGCACAGTGAATTCCAGCACACTGGAAGTGCTTACCCAGGTGGATATAAAGCTGTAGAAAAAGGAACATAAACACAACCTGAAAATCCAGGGAATTTCCTTTTACTTAATGTTCAGACAACATAGTTGACAGCTGTGGCCTATCAGGCAATGCAGCTGTACTAAATTTCATTGATCGGGAATAAAAGAGAATTGAAAAAACATGAGTGAATAGCAAAAACAGAGTCCTGTGAGAGTTGAAAGGAAGGACATGCTCAGTCTGACTATATTCTGACTTAAAGGACTAAGTACCCATTTTATTTCAGCTGCTCCATATTTTTTCTTATACAGTTCTACTGCAAATCCTTACTCTTTTTTTTTTAGCTCTCCTAAGCTGCTATGAGCTCAATAGCATTCTTAGACAGATTCTGACTCCTTTATCCTTCCCATGAAAAAGGATGCTTGTCTGAAAAGAAGTAGGTAGCATGTTTCCTTCCCACCACCCTTGTTCTTGTCATTGTTTCTTTAATTCAAATTTGATTTATTTAAGGGATTTAGCAGCTGCCTAAACAAAATTAAATTAAAATGACATTCTGAAAAATATCTAAATTCAAAATGAGGACAACTCATCTTCTCTTCCTCCAAAAAATACAAAATGCAAGGTTTTGCCTTGAGCCCAGTCCTTTCACTGTCTCCTGATGTGCCTGGGAGGCAATCCACTCCAGACTGACCTTCAAATATCTCTGTGGCTTTGGGTTGGAGATTTTTCAGGCCATGAACACCCTTTCCCTAAGAACCATGCTACTCTGGAGAGCAAAGGGAGAGTTTTGGCATGTGAGCATCCTCTCCTGAGCATCTCTGCTGCTCACCTGGGAATGCAAATTAAACATTTCCTGCATCCAGAAAAATTAACATCTTGAGTGGCTTCCCTTTCTGAGCAGGTAACTCTTTTTTTAAGAATTCTCACATTTATTTGATCAGCCCTAGTTCTATTTAATTCAAGACAACACCTGCTTCCACGTCACTGCACAAATACTGACTTTCCACTAATTTTTGAATAGAAAGTGGGAGAAATTTTACCCAACAACCAAACCAGGTAGCTCTTACTCAGCCTTCTATTCCTCTTTAAGAGCCTTTGAAAGTTTTAATGGGATTTTTGTTCTAACTCCCCACATTTCTATTAGTACGATTATTGCTAAAGAAAAGGAAACAATAGTAATCATAGTAATTGTAACAATAAAAATTATGATGTCTTATGTCTTTCTGTCTATAAAACCAGATTTCAGCCTTCTCTTTTTGTCTTCACTCATTTTCTATTCTGATTTCCCTTCTATCTTTTTCCTCTTTCATGATTCTACTACCCCATTCATTCCCTTTCCTAGCAATTTTTTGCCTCATTCCACTTTGGCCTTGTAACTCACACACTGGCCATTTACTTGCTATTCCTGATCTTTGTTTCTCACGCTAAAAAGAACAACTCTTAGGTTCCTCTGGAACCTTCTAAAGACCATTGCTCATCTCCACTGCAAAAATGAGTAAAAACTTTGATGATAACAAAGCCTGAGTTAATATTTATCCAGTTGCAAAAGTCTGCTGGAAGCCAACAGATCCAAGATGATGTGTTCATTTCAATATAACCATTAATCACATAATTCTTTGTTGCACAGAACCACTACCCTGTTGAATACGCAGAAAGAGCACTGAATCATGCAGGAGTATGGAAAAAGAAAAGGAAAGGCAAAAATCCTATAATTATACTAAAATACTATAAAGCATTTCAAGGCACACAGAACTATTTATTGTTCCTAGGTTTACTGGAGCTTGGTGGGACTTTGGAAAGAAGATATTTAACCAAATGACACAGCTGTATTTTAAAGTATATTAGAAATTATTTAAATAATTTAAAAGTGTACTAAAAAAGAAGAATCTGTTTCCTTCAGAATACAATAGATTTAATTCAGTATTTGGTTGAACTGATGGTGTCTGAAGGTTAATCTCCAATGTTTCCTTCTCACACAGCTGTGACTCTTACAAAGTGTCTGAAACACTCATGAGAAAAATAACAAAGGTTTATGTCACTTCCCTATTGTTTTGTTAAGGTTTGGGATTACCGTTCTTATCTGCTACACTGTGTGAGGCCTGTGTAGGCAAAATTGGTCTTGAAGGTGGGTCAGCCTAGAACGCAGTCTGTGTTAGGTGTTCCTCAGTCTCCTCTCATTCACTTTGTATGAATTTCCAGGAAGAAAGGGGGCCTATTTAGCTAAAATCCTCAGGAAAAAAATTCTGCATAAATATCAGCTGTAGAAAGGCCATGTCAGATCAAAAAAGTCTTTCCCGACAGAAATCAACGAAATGTGTTTATTTCCAACAAAAACAAGTATTTTTTGAAAGTTCACACTTCCCAGTGAACAGCTGTTTCATTGGAAAATTCCTGACCAGCAGTAGCATATGGAAGTACAAGGTCATCATGACTCGCTGTTGTCATCTCATGTTCCTTGGAGGATTAATGTGGATCAGTAATAACTGCAGCTGCCAGAGAAATTAATAATAGAAAAGGTGCTAATGAACGCATTGATGAAGTCAGCAGAGTCAGAAATTTCTTACTCCTAGTATTTTTGCCTCTTTTTGATCCTTTTTACACCATGTGCTGAGCAAAGAATGGAGTTTGTCTCCCTGTAAGGCCTGACCATCCTTTATAAATGGAATTCTCTTTGATGATACTATGACTGGAAGTAGATTCCTGGCCACTAAAATCCTGCCTGAGTTTCCCCAGTTGTCCTGCGATCTGTACTTCTCCTTTGAAGTTCCATGTAGTTCCTTAATTTAGGGACCTGAGATTATCTTTATTCAGTATATTACTTTATCTGTCAAATATGCAGGCCATCAAAGAGGGGTAGATGACTGCACACGTTTCTCTTCACCCTTTCAGATGAGCAATCCTACCTGGTTAGGCCCTTTACAATGCTTGCATGGCCTCTAGTAAGATCCACCAGAAACAGAGGAAAATCTTAATCTCTAGGTTCGTCTGCCATCTTTGATGGAAAATCAGCTTGAGCTGTAATCCAGGAAATCCTTGCTAGATGCTCAGGCTGATGCTCTTAATGGTTTTGCTCTGCTGAAGGCTCTGGGCTGGATGGTGTCTTAATGAAATGAGTGTGCTGCTTAGGGGAGCAAACTGTCCCTAGAGTTTGACTCTGTAGGGGACAAAAAACCTGCCCTCAGAGTCACATCTTGTTGGTTAAGTGCAAGATAAGGAATGACAGGGCAAAGGAG
Source organism: Corvus kubaryi (assembly GCF_017639235.1). NCBI lineage: Eukaryota > Metazoa > Chordata > Aves > Passeriformes > Corvidae > Corvus > Corvus kubaryi. The sequence goes on from NW_024580671.1 coordinate 6,485,648, forward strand.
AAGCAAGAACAAGTAAGTAGCCTCATTTTTCCAGCTGCCTCATTTCTTCCTTTTGCAAAATCATTTCAAAATTGCATTCTTCCTACAAAAAATGTCTTTGCGGCTTTATCAGAGATACTTTAAATTAGAATTTGCATTGTTTTTTGTTTTTCACAACCCTTTATTTCATTTATGGCACCTGCAAAACGCCACCTGTGCTTGACAAGGATTCTTCTGAATGCAACACACAGATCAAATGGAACGTCTAGAGCCCTGAAAAGTGCTCTAAACGTATGCCATAACCATGAAGCTAAGAAAGGGATACACAGCCTGCAAATCTAAGATTTTCCCCTAAAGTTACACAGTGGCCATTAGAAACCACCTGCCTACTGGAGGAACTTCTGAAGTGCACCGGGCTCCTGTGGAGAGGAGAAGGGAACAGAAGGAGAAGGAGCATCAGGCTGCAGTTTGGAGGACTGCAAGCACAAATTTCTGTTTCCAGAAGGAAGAATTAAATTTGTCAGGATAAGAAATAGTACAGAATAATGTCTCTCTGTTCTCAGGAACACTGGAACAGAATAGTAAGTGCTGTGTCCTACCCATGAGGGCAAATGCATCAAAGCAGCAAAGGTGGGAGAGAACTGGGAAGGACTGTGTGTGGTTGATGGCATTCCATCCAGCTCCAAGTGACCCCAGTGCATATTCCCAGCAAACATGACTAATGCAGATGAGGCAGATGAAATACACATGCTCATACTAAGGAAGAAAAGAACGTCAATAGTACTGTTCCAGTGCTCTAATCCCATTTAACAAAAGATGCACACCAATGAGATGAAAAAGCAAAGCAAGGAGCAACTGTAGGTATGGCTGAAAGATGCCGAGTGGTTCAGTTTGGGATCTATGCAGGAGTGCTCCCAAGGACTGGAGCAAAGCTCTCTCCTTTGCTGATGCATGCTCTGCCTGCTGCTTAATCCTGGGGGATTTTTAATCCTTTTCCAATGGCTATGCAGGGCTTTCAATACTTGCTTTTTGCAACAGATTTCCTGGAGCATACAGGCTTTTATCCCAACACTTCAACCAGTCTTGACAACATCCATTTAAGTCCAAAGAAACAAGTGAGTATTATACCAACTATAAACCAACTTCATTGTGTTTTGTTGCTGAGTAATGCATGAAGAAGATTAGGCCTGCAATCACCTATCACTGCATCTGCTTCAATTTTTTTCCAGAACACTCTGACAGCAAAAAACAACAAAAAACCCCAAAACAAAAACAAGAAAAAAAACCCCAAAACCCACAGAGGTAAGTAAACTAGTGAGAGTAAAGGGAATATTTATACACATAGACAGTGCAAGTAGTTAATTATCTGAAGCCAATGAATTAAAATTCAGGAGGCCACGCACATTCTTATTTCCTCTGAAGCTGTTCTTCCATTCTAGCTATGTTGAAAGTGCCTTTTATTAAGGTGCCAAAACTCAAACAGAAAATAGTTATTGTTTTAATGGTTTGAAAAACTGTGTATCTTTCCTTATAGAACCCTCAGGTCCATGCAGCTGCACTTTGCTGTACCTGCTTTCCCAGCCTAGCAGATGTTTTCAGTTCCTTGGTAGGAGTATGAAAACAAATACGTGTAATGCTAGTGAGACCTTAGATAAGTATTATCAGTCACAGTCATTGACTACAGAAACTGAAGGCTAAAATTGGAGCCAGGGTTAGAGACTCCACTGAGCTGCAGTACAGCACCAAGGGGACCCACACAGGAGGGAGACTTGAGCTGCCTGCAGGCCACGCACACCAGAATGAGGAATGACACAAGACCACGTCAAGAAGCCGAGTTCAGAGGGCAGCACACCAATACTGCCCATTTTGGCACAACACAAGAAGTCAGTAGGACTGGGATTAGACTGATTGTTTAGCAGCAGGAATGAGGGCAACAGGAACAGAAGCATGGCTGGAATACTCAGCATCTAATGAGATCCTGCAAGACTGAAAAGCATTCAGGTGGCTGGCTACTGCTGTCTGCCTCATGGGATTTGGAAGGAATAGCTGTAGATGTAGATGTTTTTGGAGTAAGCAATCAATTTAATGAAACAGAATTCCTCCAGTTCATTGACTATCAAGAGCATATACTTGCAAAGCACTATTTCATCAACTCATATTTTATCATCTAAAAAAAACTAGGGCTCTGAGCATGCTAGACATTCATAAATATTTGGAGCACTTCTTGCCCAGGAATTTATATCCCATTTACAAATTACTTAATTATTGTATTCCTATTTCTCTAATACAAGTAATTCCACTTGAATGTTATAAAATGTTATGTAATGTGTAAGGTGTTTTAAATATCATAACATTCTAATGAATGTATTCGTGTCTGAATATCTAACAGGAAACAGTATTTTCAAAAAATGCTTTACTGATAGACTGCATAATGAAATGTAGTAGTTTACAGTAGTAAATGTTTATATTAGTATTTTACGGTACATAATATATTGATATGTGAAATGCCACTACTTGTGTAGCTACAGATAACTTAAAACCAATATGTTACCCTAAATGTAAAACTGGTTTGGTAGAGAAATCGCAAGAGCTCCAAGGTACAATTTACTTTGTGGACAGACAAATCTTCCCTAGAAATTTCTGAATTCTGGAATTTACTGAAGACTTGTTGTAAAATTCAATTTCATAATGCTGAATTTACATAGAATACCTGATTTTTACAGAACAAATGTAATTATGCTTGTCCATTCCTAAATAAAAGGTGGTAATCTTTTTTAACTGTCTGTATTGCCAGTGATGGCTAATGCTTATAAATTATTCATGTTGTAATCATATTTTTCATTGTGCATTAGCAGGGAATTCATGACTGGATGATCAGCTGTTAGGAAGAAATCGGAGAATCTGGCCTTTGACATGTGGGGAAATTTTTTTTCAGAATCCCTTAAGGGATTTTGCAGAAAGGCTCTTTTCACCCTTTTTTCTGACTTCCTTGTTATTTTATCTACCATTTATTATTCCTTTTGAGCCGAAAAAAAAAAGGCTATTCCACAGTAATGTTTTTTCAAGAAGTTGTTTATGTAACAGATGCGCATTTGGATTAACAAGTCTGCTTTCTGTCTCTTCTCTCTGCATAGCTTCACTGTTGGATCAGGTTGCCTCTTTACCTTTATGGTGTCTCATTTGGATGAATTCCCCAGGCTTAAATGCTGCTTCATAACCAGGTATTTCCAGCTCAATGCAGATTTGTTCACTCGAGGGACATATACTCACCATAGCAGTTCTAGGCTATCATCTAGACCTTTCAGGAGTCCTGACCCACTGTCTTTTGCTTCTGGCATCAGCAACAATACTAAGAATTGTTGCTTCCTGGAGCAGCAAATTAATGAGAAAAGGTATCTTGAGGACAAACACCACATCTGCCCCAAAACAACAGAGCTGTGCTAAGGGAAATGAGAAACACATCATACAATATTTGCACATCTGCCCACACCTGGAATTTTTCAACCATCAACAAGTCCCAGAGAGTGATTCTGGAGCACCTGAGGAAAATGGACTCAGGGAGCCAGGTGAAATTGGGCAGAGATGTTATCCTTACAGACCAAACCCAAGCCAAACAACCTACTGACTGTATCTATACTCTCTCCATTTCAGACCCAGGCACCGCTGTGGGAAACAGAAAGGAAAAACTACACTAAACTTGCAAAATAAATATACTGGGCAATTTGCGTTCTAGGCATTCTAAGGCACTCAGGTTTGGCAGTACAAGCTGCCCAGACTGCTTCTAATCTTCAGCTTTCTGTTCTTCACTTTAGATGTTGAAAATAGTGCTAGAGAATTTATGTGGATTCATTAAATGCACACACTTATATTTGAGATCATCCTCTAGGCCTTGTATTGTCAACAGACAGAAAGAGGCATTTCTACAGCATAAGTCCCACCTTCAAACAGTTAAAACAGCCCAGGTGAATTACACTGTATGAAGGCTTATCTTTCCCCACTATTAATGCAACACAGGAAAGTGGTGATATTGAAGTTGAGAACACCTAAAGTCAGTGGAATTAATTCCACCCCTTATTTTTAAAGGCTTTTTAAAGCCTTTGCTCTCCTTTGCTCTCCTCCCATACTTTGCAACTTCCCTTTATTTTTCTGCCTAGTTTCTGCCCTGCCTCCTTTTTCAGCTGATGTAGCAATACCACAGAGTTCTTAAGAACCCCAGGTCTGCTTATTGCAGTGGGAGACAGAGAAAGATGAAAAGCAAAAGCATCAAAACAAAGCAACAAAACAGAATGATAAGCAAAAAAGTCAAAGCAGTTTTAGCAGTACCATCAGCTTTTAAATACTGTTATATTTTGTAAGAAACCAGCCTAAATTAGGCTACAGATATGATTTGAAATGTGTAGAGATTATAAGGCCAAATGATGCAGAAGCAGTCTGCTCTCCTGCAGAATGCTAAAATGCTATATTTATAACTGGGACTCAGCATGGCTTTCTAGAAAGAGACCTAATAAATAACAGAAAATATAGACAACTTCCACTTCCCCAAGTATGAATGCTTTCTTTCACCATGCAAATCTGTCATGCAAACCATAGCGAACAATTTTGATTTGCCTTCCTCATGAACATTCTGGAATTAATCAGATGACATGCGAGCATTGTGTATGTGAGGCATGCTGTGCTACTGTTCTGGTGGTTTTAAACTAATGGTATTACATTGCATTTTTCATAATGAAAAATTTAGCTGAGAGGTTTTTTGCAGCTTTTCTATCTCACATCTTTCAACATCAAATGCCAACAAGGCTTTTATGTAAATATCATAGAATCACAGATAGTCATCTAGTCTAAACTCCTGCTCAAAGCAGGAACAGCTAGAGCAGGTTGCTGAGGGCTGTGCTCAGTTGGGGTTTGAGTATCTCCAAGCATTCAAACTGGTATCCTGTGCTAGTGTTTGATCACTCAGAGTGAATAATTTTTTCCATATGTGTAAATGAAATTTACCATATTTCAATTTGTGTCCGCTGCCCCTTGTCTTTTCACCGGGCACCACTGAGAAGAGTTTGGCTCTGTCTTCTTTATTACCCCTAGGCAGGTGTTCATAAATATTGATAAAATTGCCCTGAGTAGTCCCTTCACAAGACTAAACAGTCCCAGCTCTCTCAGCCTTTCCTCCTATGAGAGATGCCCCAGTCTCCTAAGAAGGACAGCTCTTTTCCAAAGCTGGTATGTACATCCATGTCTTATTGAAGAGCCCTTCAAAAAGGGAAGGGACTCAGCACTACAGATTCATCTCACCAGGGCAGATCAGAGGGGAAGGAACACCTTCCTAGACCTTATGCAACCCAGGAGGCTGTTGGGTCCAAACTTTCACTCTGTCTTCTGAGACCTGGAACTCCTGAAGGCAAATCTTACCTGTGAAAATGGAGGCAAAGGCAGCATTGTGCATCTTGGCCATTTTTGTGTCATTTGTTTGTCCTGTTCAACACAGGGCCCTTCCTGCTGAGACACTTGTAGGAGCCCTTCTGGTGGCCTTTCATGTCCCTTAACAGATTCAAGTCCTGGTAGGCTTTGCCTTTTCTAATTCTATTCTTGCATGCTCAGACAGCACCTCTATATTCCTTACAGGTTACATATCCCTAGTCCCACCCCTTGTGATGCTTCCTTTATATGACAGCATTTTTTCAGGAGCTCATTGTTTGTCCATGGAGATTTCTTGCCACCTTTGTCTGGCTTTCTGCAAATCAGGATGGACTGCTCTTAAGCTTCGAGGAGGGGGACCTTGAAAAATTAGTAAACTCACCAGGACCTCTCTTCTCTGCAGGCCTATCTCCTATGGGATTCATCTAAGTAGGTCCCTGAGCAGGCCTTTTACCAGGAAAAGTGTAAGAACTTCCCTCATAATGTTGTTATTTTAGCACTTTCTTATTTGGGTGTATATGCTTGAAGTCCCCTTCAGTCCTGTACTGCTGGTTTCAAGGTCTCTCTTTTTTACCCTGCATCTTTTACTTGTCAGCCCAGGCCATCCCTTCCTCACTTGACTATGGTTGTCATTTCCCTTTCCCATCTTTCCCATTTGCAAAACGTCTTTTACCATGTTGGCCAGCCTGTTTTTGGCCTGCCTACTATGGTGGGATCCCATCTCTTCCCCAATGATCTTTGATCCTCACAAAGGGCCCAGGCTCATAAAAAAAAAATCTCTGTCATTGACACGAGCTGCACAATCACTTGTTGGTCCAAAGGATTCATTCGCTCCATGTCCAGCCCTTCCCCTTCACCAGCAGGATCAAGGACAAACGCATTTGGCCCCCATGCTCTTGCCCACAGTCATGTAGACACACTCCATACACTTCATGTCTTCCCTGGTAGTAGCTTTGGTGTCCACCTGGAAGTGCAGCAGGGGTCAATATTCTGAGGACTGGGCAAGCCACATCAGTGTCTCCACAACGTCCCAGATCTAAGCCCCTAGCAAGTAGCAAACCTCCCTAGAAATCAGTTCAGGTGGGTAAACGGGGCCTTGAGCAATATCAATATCCAGCATGATCTGATCAAAAGTGCGCTTTGGCTATTTCAGTAAACAGGATTTAAGCGTCTGAGAACCCCACTGGTACAAACTCTTCCAGACACCCTCTGGGACAGAACTGGTGTCAGCCCCTGCCATACTGTCCTAAGAATCTGCATTCAAGATAGTGCAGCCATTGGCCCAAACTCAAAGACCTTCAGCTGAATATCCTTACCGTTCCTTATGACTCCTCTCAGCTCTAGCCCCAAGCCACAGCTACAGAGGAAGCAGTACAGGAGCAAAGAGAGAAAATGAGTCTTACGCAAGTTTTAAACATGCACCATTTCTTACAAATTTACTTAATAAAGCTTGTTCATATCCCTATATTTACATGCTTCAGACAGCTTTCATCATGCAGCTGATCAGACTTTGAATGAATACTTGAAGTGCTGTGTTTTGAACTGTAATTTTGAGGCACCCTTAATTTTTTTGCTGACTGGAGCAGCTACCATTCTATCCACCTGTATTCTGTACAGCTATGTGGTGCCAAGGCACCTGCCTTCAGGGAAAAAAAAAAAAAGTTTTGCTCATGTTGCTGAAGAAAACAAAGATTTAGAAAACTGCATTGAGAAAAGCAAGCAGTGTCTGTGTCTATGTACATTGAAGATTCATCATCTTCTGAGAAATCCAGCTACAAGGGGGGAAGGAAGTAGCTCTCCTGCACTAGGTCATACTCTGACTAGAGCTGCTGAGAATTTTATTTTAAAGGCCAAGGTCATACATTAAGTTGGTTATTGTCAATTCATTGAAAATAAATTGCTTGTCCAAAAGGGTTAGTCTTAGCAAATGTTTCAACTCAAGACATGTATGGGACAAAAGTGCTAAAATTGTCCAAGTTCCATTTTGTTATTTTTAAATTACAAAATGCAAGATTTGACTTTATTATGACTTTTAGTTGCAAACATTAGAATTAATGCTAATAAAGGGATAGTGAAATAGTAAGAATAAAATTAAACAATTGAAGATGATCTAAATAGAATGTTTGTAGAATGTTTGTAACTGCTCCATCTGTGATTTTTTTAGAGGGAAAAAAGGAGGGAGGGAATTCTGTCCACAAGAATGGGTTATTGTTTTTTCCCCCTTATTTGGGATGCTATTTTTTTTTTTTCATATGGCTCCAAACCATTTCCTGCCTCACTGTGAGGCTGAATATATATCCAGGGGTGCTACTGTGGGCACTTGAACAGCAACAGAGAGTTCTGGCACTGGCTAGTGCACTCTCTTACCATGAAAAAACCAAATCAAATCAAACCTAACTCCAAACCATTAAACCTGGTAAGGTCAAAGAACTGGAGTGGTTTAAGGGAGTGAGCTTACTCCTATCATGTATAAGCTATTGGACACCCTTTAAGTTATGTATTACATTCCTATGAAACCAAAGCAAACCCCTTGACTGTAACTATCAATTTTCATGGCATTTATTTTCTCAAGTGAAGTGACCAGTAATAGTAGAAACAAGAACCCCTCTGGACATAGTTTTCCTGTTAGTATTAGATACATTAGTGTTAGATACTGTGTTAGTGTTAGATACATTAGCACCAATCTCAGGGACTACAACAGATACGGCTTCTTTTTCTATTATTACTTAACTAATTCACATGCATTATAAAAAGATTTGTTCTAATGTAATGATTTAATAATTCATTAGTTTCCACATACAGCTTCTCTAAAAAGTTTATTCTACAGTGACATTTCAGTTAGCACTCTTGATTTTTCCCCAATAAAATTATTTCACAGTAAGTACAATATTAAAAAAAACAAACAAACCTGTAGGGAGTTCTAGCCCCCAGCAATTACCCTAAAAATACCAAGTGTGCTGTACTTGAGATTTTAACTTCTGTACTACCTCTAATGTACTTGTACATACATTTCTTCATTGTTTTCAATACACGAGAATCATTTACATTTTTTTGTCCCACTTTATCACTATACACAGTATCCCTATTTTCTCTATCTCTCCTCTAGGTTTGGATTTTTTCTGGTTTTTTTCTTTCTGTTACTTTTAATTTATACCTTGTGCATCTATGCGCAATCGCTGTAATGTAAGGAAGAGTCATGATTTAGTCCCTGGACAGTTAAAAATACTGAAAAATGAAAGATGTTGAAGGTTTATTGTATCAAAAAGCATATAATCTTATTTCAGCATTTCACTTTTTTTTTCAAACCATGTAATTTTTCTTTGTCTTTTATTACAGTATGTCAAAGGTTACACACACTGTATTTCTTTAGTTTGCTGCTAACCCCTGCATTCCCTGAGGGAAAATTTGCACTCATTTCACAAAAGTAGAAGCAAGTGCAAACCAGAAACCTGTGAGAACTGTTCACTCAGCTCTGCAGGGGAATTTGCATGATTTGCCATGTGTTATCTCAGCAGAACTTTCTATGCTGCCTGTGGCACTGTTTCTAAACTATGACTTTCTTTCTGGGATGATGTATTTTCCTTTATAAAACAAGTAGCTCCTCAAAAAGTAAACAATACAAGGAAAAACTAACCAGCTCTGTGCTGTGTCATTCATTGTCTAGCCATATAATTTAGAATAATCCAGTAAGAGTTGAAAGAATTGCTTTTAGCCACAAGAAAGCAATCTAGTCTTTTTAAAGGAATACTCTGGATTCTCTGTTTTCACTGTGTACTGATTAACCTAGTAGTTCCACATGGGGTTTCAGTGCTATTTGAAATTGTACCGAGGAAAAGGCATCTCTTTGTGGCACTTGGAGGTTTTACTCTGTAAATGGTTGAGTGTTCTCATTTTCAGTGACTGATGATAACTTCCATGGTGATTGTAGCTCAGCCAGCTACCAGAGACACAAGTAGACAAGGAGCACTCATATCATCCATTGCTCTAACTCAGTGCTCACATTTGCCAACAGATTTCAGGAGACAGTAACCTTGGGCAATTGGTTCTTTGGAAAACAGTCAGGGTGAGCTGTTCTGAAATCAGCTATGATCAGAAGAGAATGTCTTGTCATAGCTTTTCATACATTGCAGGCTTGCAGTGCTGATCAGGACATAAGTCCTGTAAAACTGAGCCTTTGTTAGGTGCCAAACCTGTGCTAGTAGTCTGAAGGGATGTCTACGTGTTCAGGTAATCACATCCAGGTTCATACTAAGGACCTTCTGCATTTTTCTAGTAGTACAAAGGAGACTGAAAGCAGCTTTAATGTTCAGTGAATCAGCTGCCACAGCGAAGTACTTGATCTGAAGTAAGCATACTAGGCTTCATGGCCAACACATTTCTCTAGCTAAGGCACTGTGGCTTTAGCTTGGCTGTAGCCTGAATGCAGCACAAGCACACTGGATGCTGTGCTTAGCGAGACTGAGCCTGGATCTCAGTGCTAAACCCATCTGTTCTGCAACAGGCTGTTACAGAAACACTGGTTTAGCCTCCTGCAACAGCATCAGTGCTTGACCTTCTTCAGGGCCCACCATATACAAACCCAGAGCTGTGCTTCAGCCCTGAGTGCCCTCCAGGCTTCTGGAGACAGCCTCTGCTTGAGCCCCCCTCCACAGTCAACGACTGGGTCAGTGATGCAAGCTCTGCAGGGAAGGACTGAGAAGGGAGCATCACTTATAAGTGCCAGGCACTGAGGGAGAGGTCAGATTCCTTGGTATTGTATAGCTCCATGAGTAAGACACTCAACTAGCATGTGAGGGACTGGTTCAAACTCTTCTTCTGCTGATTTGGAGCAGCAATTTGACCTCAATTCACTGTTCCCAGAAGACATATCCCAGCTTCTATGCTACAGGGAAGTTTCCTAGTGTCTCTCATCAAGGTTCTTTGTCCCAGCTGGGAGAAAACAGTGTGTCTCTGTGTACTCAGTGACCACACCTCAACATTTCTTACACATACGTTCTGAGTCTTTTAAAAAAGTTTCAAGATGTAATATTAAAAAACCCCCATGTTTACAAGGAAAATATATCTATGTCAATATCTAAGATATTCTCAGGTTACTTTATTCCCATTATTCAAAAAATGGCATTAGTTTGATGTTCTGTGCAATTCCAAGGCAGTACATCAACTATCCAGACAGACTGAAACTAGAAGTTACAGAGCATGCTCATAGGAAACACACAAAAAGCAAAGAAAAATACATCAGTCATTAGAACTCAAAGTTTCTTTATATAATTTTCATGACTGTACAAATGTCAGGATAAGTTGAACCATTTGACAGCAAAACAACCGAAACTATAAAGCTTGCATGTGCATAAAATTCAGATATTGTAAGAAATAACTTTGTCTTTCCCTCTTTTCATACACCTGCGATGGCAGGTGCCACATGGAAGCAGGAGCTGTGGCCTTACATCCTGTCACTTGTCCCTTTCTAGCAGGTCACAGAAACTGCTTCTTATTAAAAAATGTTTCCATAACTTGTTTTAGCTGTTCTTCAAAAACTGCTAAAACGCCCTTGGTTAAGGACTTTGGTTTTATTTTGTCTTATGAGAAGGGGCTGACTTACTTGACTAATTCAAACCCCCAAAAGACATTTCCGAATTCTGGTTGAAAAGAATTCCCCTCCAACCTAGAGGTACGCTTCCAGCTTAGACATGCTTAGACCTGTGCCCAGTCCTTAGCTGTGGCTGTTGACTACCTTATGCTCTCTACTCCGCGCTGCTGGCTTCTGCACGTCTCATTCCTTCTGTACCTCTTCACTGGGTGTCACCTCAGGGTTCTGCAGGTCACGAGGTGCTAGATCTCAGAAAGACAAGCAAGGTGAGCCACTGCCTTGTGAATCACTTGTTTACAAGCTGATTGCCACTTTAGCTGATTGAATAAAGGGAACGCCTGCAATAGCATATAATTGTTGTTGCAATAATATCAGTCGACTGCCCATTTTTACCAAATGCCTTCTGTGCATCTCTGCCCTCTTCATATTCCCAAGCAGCAGATACCTCGGATAAATAAGACACTAGTATCCAGTGCAATTTTAAAAGGGTTGCAAGTGGGGGTAGAGGTATTTTAATTTTAGGATCATGTGGCATCTCCATCTCTGTTTCTCCCAATTCCTATCACTTGGACCATGCACCCCTTGTCCTGGGTCCTTCCTTTTCTTCCTTACAGCTTTGTGGTTTCTAGCTATTTAAAACTGCATGATATAAAGAAGCCCTTCAAAATTTCAGTGTGCTGGGGAATAGGAGGGCATCTTTAAGTTCTCTCCATAAACTTCTGTCTTGCAGATGGGATTTATTTACCACAAAGACATCTGCTTTTGGGGGCCAAGATTTTACTGCCAAACACTGGAACAAAGCTGGTGTGGCACCATATGGAATAGAATCCTTTACAGTTTCCTTGTTCTTAATATAGAATGTGTTGCAGATACTTGGCAGATCCACCACTTTTTCTTCTTCTTTTGCTTTCTGTTGTCATTTCCACTATTTAAATAGATACATTTACACTATAGAGTGCTTTGACAAGTAGATGGAAGACTTTGGTAAATTCCAAAGAGTACACATTAAGTATTTGGCAATATAATCCTCAGCAAACAGCTCTTATGCCATCACACCATGTGTCTGGCCATCCCACCTAACTATATTTGGAATCATTGGCTCATTCCAGCCAACGGGAGCTAGAAGTCTCAAAGACACTTACACTTCTGTAAGTTCAGAGTAGATCACAGATGTCTTCTCCAAGTGTGCTCCATGCTATTATTCAAGACCATGAGCATGGGACAGAAACCTTAGAATGGAAACAGCTTTAGGAAAGCCTTAGTTTGGACTTCGAAGTCAGGCATAACAGGCATTTGCAGGAAACCAAGTCCCTGGCAGGCAAGTACAGCAAGTCAAAACGGGAGGGTTGAAGCTGTTGCTGCCTCTGGCTGTTCACGCCAGCCAAGGCAGAAATGGTCGAAACCCTGATGAAAGAGTTTTCGAACCACCACAGTGCTCATCTTGGTCTTTCAAGGTAAGCAGTGCTGACTGTGGTTTTGTGGTACCTGTGGCCCGTGTGAGTAGAGTTTACCTGCCCGAGTAACTTCTACTGATACTCAGGTGCCTTCAGAAACCGCCGAGACGGGGCTCAAGGCAGCACCGAAGCAGTCGGAGCAGCATCACACCCTGACTGGCGGGCGGGTCCGCCCTGGCCCCGCTCCTGCCGGGGCGGCACCTGGCGGCTTGGCTGGCGGGCTGCCCCGCGGTGTGGGGCACGCTCCGTGGGCCCGCGGGCGGGAGGTACGTGAGCGGCCACACGTCCCGGGGGTGGCAGTGGCACGCGTCCCGGGGGTGACAGGGCCACGCGTCCCGGGGGTGACAGGGCCACGCGTCCCGGGGGTGGCAGTGGCACGCGTCCCGGGAGTGACAGGGCCACGCATCCCGGGGTGACAGGGCCACGCGTCCCGGGGGTGACAGCGGGGGCGGCTCCGCGCGCGCCGCCGCTCCGGCCCAACGGCCCTCGGCCAAGGCCGGCGCGCGCTCCCGGGGCGGGCGGGCGGCGCGAGGGCGCGCGCACGCGTTGCCATGAGACGCGGGCGCGGGGGAGGGGGGTTACGTGCTGACGTTAATTCTATATGAGCGCGAGCGGCGGGAGCGTGGGTCCTTTC